>NW_021634808.1:0-119363 GCF_004799145.2 Neltuma alba | reverse complement strand
CATTTGTGAAAAGATTCAAAATGAGTTTGTTATCATTACTATTTATGATGATAACATTGAAACACCTGATAAGTTTTCAAAAGCTATGAACTACTCACAAAAAAAAATTTGAAATGAAAGTTTTGGGAAATAAATATGGATAGTCACATTCATTATGTGGATAATTAAGCCGCATCTATTATATGCTTCAATCTGTAAGATCTTTAAATGTGGATTAAAGATCCATTTAGATATCTAGAAAGTGATGAATAAATACTCAGTCCAGAAGTATCATATTTTAGTGTCACTATAACACATGTATATCTATCTAGCCATACAAACCAACTGATATATCATTTGCTAATCAGCATGATATAGTTCTTCACCAACACAAAGATGATGGAGTGAAGTTAAGAACAATCTTCGTTACTTTAAGGGTACTGAGGATGTGATATTATTTTATCTGAAGGTATCCAAACTAATCTTACTAGCTATGTAAATAAAGTATTTTCGTTTGATCCTTATGTTGAAAGATCATAGTATAATTCGCGTGTAGATAAACCATAAAAAGACTATTTGTCTCATGCTTTTCAAAAATTATGAAATTCATATTTGATGTTTTTATCTCACTACAATATTTGGAAGGCTTGTTCGTTATATTAGACTTTACAGGCTCGAAGATGTCAACTACTGTTGTCAAGAGGGGGAGTTGATACACATTGTACTTTTTTTCCTTGTCTATGTTTTGTCCCACTAGATTTTTCTAGCAAGGTTTTTGATGAGGCGGCATTGTATAATGTATCAATGAATGATGTACTCTTTTTCTTCTATTAGGTTTTTGTCCCACATGATTTTTTCTAGTTGAAGTTTTTTTAATGAGGCATATTCATATATATTGGACATCTAAGTTGGAGTATTATGAATATAATAATATCTTTATAGATGTTCATGTATCTCCCATTATCTCCTATAATCTCCAATATCTCCCATTATCTCTATATCCCATAATTATTTCCTATTATTATGTAATCTGCAGATTCTATCAAAGATGTAAAGATGTGCCTATAAATAAAGGCCATGTATAATGTATTACGTACTCTTGAATGGAATGTAAAATACTCTTTTTTGTTGATCCTCTCTTGTTCTCTGTTTCTTCTTATTCATAACATCTCTTTATTTTTATTTGCTTAATATATAGTGTGTTATTTTCATAACGGAATAATGAATTTCATCATATATATATGTGTGTGCGCGCGCGCCTCTATGTTTTATTTTATTGGTTGAAACTCATTCTTTTTTTTTTTTACCAGCATTAGTTGAAACTCATCTAATTTTATGTGAGAGATAGTGATATTTCCAGTCCTTAATAAAATATAAAAGAAATTGAAAATTTAATTTGATCTTAAATATAAAATCACAATCTAATTTTTATCTTTCATATTTACTTTTTTTCCCTCAAAGTAGTACATGGTGATTCTAAGTCACAGTTGATAAGAGTATTTTAAAAAAGAATATGTATCTATTACAAATAATTAACTTAACTAATTTTTTTTAATATTAACAAATTAGTTATCTAACTTATATTAAAAACAGTTAATATAGAAGTTAATATAGAAGTATATAATACTACTGATGTCAGTAGTATGTATTAAATATCTTCATATGAGCGAATCTTGGATTTTTTTAAAAAAAAATGCTAAACAAGAATTGTAATTGCCAAAAGAGATTGTGATTCTTTTTCCTTTTAAATCTGAGGATATTTTTGTACTTGGATCCAAAATTTCATATCTTATCTAGATACTTTTCTGTATGTTGATAATATAGGCTAACCCACGACCCGTGACGGGTTAAACCCATATGGATAAAATTGAAAAGATTTGTTTGAAGGCGTGTTGGCTGAACCTGTCAATATGGGTTGGTACGTTGGCCTACCAACAATTATTTACTTTTTTTAAAAAAAAATTCTACTCTTTAATTATTTTTTCATTATACAATATCCCAAGAAAATAATGAGATTTTTATTTTTTAAAATATTTGATTGAAATCATCAAATAAATTATAGGGGTTTTTTAAATTTTTTTAGATAGAATATAATATATAATCATATAATTACAATAATTTAAAAATGTATTCAAAAAATAAATGCCAGTTAACTCACGGGCTAGCAAGCTAACCCATGTCAGGTTGCGCCTAGCAATGCGGGTTAAAAAGACTCATTTATTGATGGATTGGCTTTTAGCCAACTTTAACATATCATTTTTTGCAAGTTAGACTCACGGATTGAACCCATATTATTTAGTTTTACTTTTCCACTTCAATGGGGTTGTTAAAATTCATGGCACTTTGTGTGATTTTGCATTTCTGAAGTTATTTTTGATATAATTTTCTCAATATAATAGTATAATTACATTATAATATACTAATATAGTTAGTTATTATATTTCGTTACACAATTAATATGATATTTAATTCTTTGTATATTACTATTAGGCCAAAGATTTTGAATTTTCTTTAAATACAATGTCTGCTCCATTTTTAGTAAACACACATATATGTATATATATAACTTGGAGAGTTAGAGGCTAGATGCCATAACTCTCTCTAATGAGTTATTTTTGGGGTGAGGGCCGACGGCGGACCAAACCCCTTTTACATGCCGTGTCTGGTCTATTTTTGACCAGACCTTTAACAAAAAAAATCTCATCTTTAATATAAAATTCAAAATTCAGTTCACTTATTTAAAAAGGAAAATGACACATAAAGAAGCCTGAAAATATGAAATGCCAAAATAGGAAGCTTAGCAAATGTATTGACAAATAGGGAAGTGTTGCCTGATTATGGATTATGCAAATGTTGAGCAATTACCAAAAAGCCCTTCATGACCCAAATAGGGAAAATGACCGGTGGAGCTGTGAAAGTTGTGGTTGGGAGCTGGAGGAAAAAGTTTGGAGGGACCATGAACGTGGGAGCATGAACATGTGAAGCAAGTGCTGAACGAAGTAAGCAAGTGGGTTAGTATTCAATGACTATATTGTTCTTCTCTCTCTTTTCTCCATCTCCTTTATGCGCTGGTTGATGTTCCTCTTCCCGTTGGACGGTAATGTCGTCAATGTGGGGCTGGTTTTGAGGTAGAGAGGGTGGCAAAGCAGGGAGATGGTGTGGGTATATAGAAACTGTGGGGAAGGACGGTGATCAGAGGGTGAATACATGGGGAAGCAAAAACAATGAGGGAGAGGGGTTGATGGCGTCACAAATGGGTCAAAGTGATTAGTGTTAGATAAAGGCACAATGTTGAATGGGGATTCGAATAATAGAGTGGATTGATTCTGAGAAAATGAAGCATTAGTGTGGACAGGAAAGAAATGAGTGTTTTATTGCAAATTATAAGCATGAATGTGTCAAACCCTAATCTGGTCATGTAAGTTGATGATGATGGTATTAAGTCATATAATCATTCAACTTCTATTATTAGTGCAGGTAATAAAGGAAAATGAATTTTAAAGCTAGGTCATCTTGTGAGAAGGAGCTGTTCTGTTATTTTCATGTGGGAGGAAAATTTGTGACAAATGGTAAAGGTGAAGTGAGATATAATGGAGGTAGCATGAGGTTAAGAAGCATTAAGGATGGGCTGACACTTGAAGAATTGAGGCTAATGATATGTGAGTGGATTAGTGGTGATGGAAGAAATTATGACATTAAGTACACAATGGCCTTTGATGAAAAGACATTGATTGACCTTCATAACAATGCTGAAATGTATAACTTTTTTCAATATAATGGGAACAACGATCATGCGTATGTGGTCGAAAAAGGGTAGGGAGATCCCCAACCAAGGGACAACACAGAAATGTAAGTGGAAGTTTGTCCTAACTATTTGTTGTCATTTATGAATTTCATCTTGTCATTTGTGTTAATGAGTCTTGTCATTGTGAATGCAGAATAGAGAGATTCATGGTCATGTCATAGCAATGGAACTAGATGTGTCTCCCATTAGTTTGTGTTATGATTATGGCTGGCTTAGTGAAGAAAATGCTGGTGAATGTGAAAATAATTGAGAAAGTGGTTCCCCTAACATGGATATATCCATCAGAGTTGAAGATATGGATGGTAGTGAAATGGTTCCTGTGAAATGGAGGGGACTTTTTATAGGGGTGGGTCAATGTTTTCCTAGTACAGATGTATTTCGGGTGTCTGTATACAAGTTTGCACTTGCACACAAGTTTGTGCCCAAGTATGTGAGGAATAGTGAGGAATTCATGTCGATAAGATGTAAAGTTAAGGGTTGTCCATGGAAGCTATGTGCAAATCATGTGAGAAAGAGTTATGATGTGCTACGAGTGACGATATTTATAAATTGGCATGTTCATTCTACCCAAGACAGCTTGGAAGTGATGCATAGTGGAAGAGCTAGTTTGAACTCATCAATAATAATTGATGAGATGGGGGATCATACAGACAAGCGCACTTCTGAGATAAGGAAGAAGTTGAACAAGAGTATGGGATTGATCTAACATATAAATAGGCTTATAGAGCAAAAGAAAAGTCATTGGAAGACATATATGGTAGGCCTAAACAATCATACATGCTCATACCATGGGTATGTGAAAGGCTAAAGGAAACAGATGAAAAACTGTGGCTAAATGGACTGCTATTGGAAATTGGTTTGAGCATGTTTTCATAGCCTGCAAATCATGCATTGAGAGTTTCTTGGGTGGCGCGAGGCATATTCTATATGTTGATGGAACTCATTTAAGCGGACCATACAAGGGGACAATATTGTCAGCATGCAGATAACGAGTTGCTGCTGTTTGCAATTGCAATTTTCAAGGGAGAAACCCTAGATGACTGGACGTGGCTTTTCTATATGATAAAAAAAATTCTAGGTTTTGTGGAAGTAATGATTGTATCAGATTGACATAATGCTATTATCGAAGGAGTGGTATCAATCTTTGGGAGTCAAAGGCATGTTTTTTGTTATAGACACATCAAGGAGAATTTTAGCTTAAAAGTTATGAAAATGAATAAGGGGCAAACAAGGACAAATGGTAGATCAAAAGAGGATACACTACATTTACTGGATAAAATTGCATGTGCAAGGATGGATGAGAAATTTGAGACAGCAATGGATGACATGAGAGCATTTTCTCCAAGGCTATTTGATTGGCTTATTAGTCATGGGGATGTAGATATGTGGGCTAAAAGCAAGTTTCCATATAAAAGATGGGACAATATTACAAGTAATATAGCAGAATCATTCAATGCATGGATGGTCAGTGAGAGAAAGCATACTGTACCCTAATTGATCCAGGAGCACCAAGAGAAAGTTGCAAGCAGGCTGCATGCCTCCTATGTGGCTATGACCAAATAGAAGAATTGTGTTGGTCCAAATATAGACAGTAAGGTGATAGATATGGTGGCTGGGTTTGAGCATATGTATATTGAAAATTATGGTGGGGGAAAAGTGAAGGTGACAACATCACATGGAGACCATCGGGTTGATCTTGGACTACCCAATACAGTTGTAGATCTTGGCAAATGACGGGGATCCTTTGTTGCCACGCTTGTGCTACCATCAAGGTTGTGCACAGTAATGTTTATGATTATATTGATAATTGCTATAAAAATTCATCATAAGAAAAGATTTATGCTCGTAGTATGATTCCTATGGTGACAACAGATATGCCTCACCCAAATGATTATTATAGGATAGGAAATGTCAGTGAGCAAATTTTCTTGCTACCTCCTATTACATCTCGACCACCGGGAAGGCCAAAAGTAAATAGGAATGAATCACAGTTCTAGAACAAATAGATATACCTATGTGAAAGATGCCACCAACTTGGACACACAAGGAGGAATTGCAGAAATCCTAACCCATCATGAAGTTTCGAGTATAATGGGGATGGGTCATTTTTTACTGTACATAGTTGTATGCTCCACCCTTGTCAACTTTTTTGGGACTGGGATTGTAGTTAGGAGCTAGGTGGAGACATTTTTTTTAAAAGGAAGGTGATAGAAATGTCAGTGACAAGAGAGTATTAAGTGTGGCCAGTATCTTAATGTGCACTTGTCATTGAATATATGAAAAGAAGTTACTGTTATGGAGATGTTATCTTTTGTTAATGGCAAATTAGTTGTTGTTATTTTTAAATTTGTTCTGGTCATTGGTAGTGATGTAATCAGCATAAGCTGACAATTTATGTTAAACTGATTTTATATATGAATATCAGGTTATGCTTATCATTATCGTTGTTATATTCGAATCACCTGTTGTCATTTTCTGTTGGATACCAACAGGACATATTCAAGTAAAATTGAGTAACTTGAACAAGAAATGGAAACCAATAGCACATATCCAATAGGGCTATTGTCATCATCTATTTTCTTTTGGTTAAACTCAGATTCATTAATGTCACTGGGGAATAAATTGGCATCATGCATCTTAACATTCATAAATTTATGGATACCAATCTCTATGAAGTATAAGAATATGTTCATTTTCGGTCAGCCTACAATGTACATTACATATAGCAACCTAACAGAGGACAAGTGAATTATGAGTCTAACATCGAGACACCTAGGACAGACACCTTTTCTTGGACTTTCTACTCTTGGTTGGTTGTGGTAGTGCACCCCACAATTCCTCCTGTGGACACAACAATATCAACATAGTTAGTTAACACCTCTGACATTTTCATTTACCACACAGAATTTGAATTTGATAAGACTGACAGGTTATTCTGCTAGGGAACTTCTACAAATATCATTGGAGACATTGGCTTTTTTCCAACCAGTCTTGGCTTGACCAAGTCCAATATAATATTAAACCTCTTCCTCTGCAAAAAGATTTAGATATGGTTCACCATGTTTCAGGACCAACATAGAAAGTTGAATGATTTTACAAGTTCAAAAACTAGGGTAAACACAATGAGTTTTTTCTTACACATTCATCCACAACCATTTCCACTGGGTCTTTGATGACAACCTTCTTCTTCTTCTTTTTGTCCTTAGTTCTCAAATGGTAACTCATGGAGTCTAATATGTGGAAATCTAATGTGCTAAGCTGAATGGCAACGCAAAACCAATGTTGGCCAACAAGAGTAGGACTAATTATGAAATCACATTCAGCTAAGTTATAGCCAACAAACTCAGGAAAAAAGAGCTTCTTATATTTTTAGGCTTTCCAAGTTGGGTCATGTCCCATTATGTTCTGCATGACATGAAATTGTTAATCTATTAACCGAGAACAGGTCATTTCCAATTCCATTGCTGTCATTGGTATTTGCATTCCGAATTATGCAACCTCACCATGAAATCCACATCGAAGATGTGCCTCTTCCCTTGCCCTAACTCTGCCATCATGTCCTCTATCACTGTCTTGCACACCAAATTAACCACCTACAGAGTACAAGTAAAAACATCATTCTAACACAATAATCTCACCAAACATTATCAAACATAAGCATGGGTGCAAAGACAGAGCATTTTAAAACACCCTATTATTTACTCTATTCACTCCACCTAGGAAAAACATCTGTTGTCGGTCTATATCTTCATCAAATATTTTGATGACAGTCCTGCAAACATTATCAGATATCAGTGACAAAAAGTATAATGTTGGGGGGACATCATCACTTGTTATCCCCATATAGTTTATTGTCATTTTCAATTCGATTGCTGTCATTGTTAGTACACACTGTGTATTTAAAATCAAAGGCTAACAAGTGATGTACTTACATCTTCCCCTCTTCCTCTTCCTTGGGTCTACAGGATATTAAAGTGAAAAAAAGCATCCATTTCCTCCTTTGGCTTCTTCGTCCTCGGAGCTGCCTTGAACTCCATCTACAGAGATTTAATTGTGAAACTCTTTGCCCTTGTTGACCTCTTCAACTTAGTAGATTTTTCAGGTCCTGCTTCCTCCCCACTGTCACTGCTCTCCCATTCACAATCCAACAGCAAAGGAACATTGGTAGGGTTTGCAGTCTTTGTATGTGTGTCTTCTTCACCCTCATCATCTAAATCCTCAACCTCCTTATCATCATCTTTCACCTCTTCAACCACATAATCATGATTGACTTCCATGTCATCATGGTCATCTTCCTCCTCATCAACCACATGACCTCCTTCCTTATCATCATGGTCATCTTCCTCCTCATCAACCACATGACCTCCTTCCTTATCATCATGGTCATCTTCCTCCTCATCCTCATTGTCATCATCATCACCTCCATGACTATCACAGTCACCCTCATCTTCCACCTCCTCAACCATGTAATCGTGACCTCCTTCCTTATCATGAAGGTCATGTTCTTCTTCATCCTCATCCTTCTCATCATCTCCTTTGCTGGTTTAATCCTCATCAAGTTTCTCATCTCCGCTTCCCACTACAACCTCTCTTGCAATCTCCTCCACCACTCGTTTACCGTCTTCAACTTCTTCAGCAACGTCACCACCTGCATCACTAGCTATTTGACCCCTTTCTTTAGCAGTAGCCTTCTCATTCTCCATCCCCTTCACTTTGGCATTCAATCCAATCTGCACTTTCACTAGCTCATTATCAAGAGCCTTCATCAATGTCCTCTGGCTTTCTTCAAGCTTCTTAATGAAATGAGCCCTCAACTCCTTCAATGCCTGCATACACAGTAAATAAAGATATCAAACAAATTGATCACTGTTATCCAATGCCAGTATCTCACTGGTTATTTGCAAATAAAGTCTTGTCATCTTAAGTGTCAACCTTGCTAATAGACTTACTTAAGCTCAGGTGAGGTAAATTTTCTAAATTCCCACATACCGGATCTAAAGACTGCAGAATTCAATTGTCCTTATCTCCTGCTGAGTAAACCTCACTGCCACTGCTTCCATCCAATATTCCCATGCTGCTACCTCTCTCTTTCTCCACCCTCTCCTTTATCTTCTCCTTGGTCCAATATTCAATGGGGCTTGTTGAACCCCAGTCAACAGACAATCCCAAGGGGCAATGATGCAAAACCAAATAAATATAGGTCACACTTCTGCAATGACAACATAAAACAAAATTATAGTGTCTGGTAAAAGTATTGACTTACCAGCAGCAAATAAAGACACCCCCCAACATCGCAGGTTCCTTTCTTCTTCTTCTTCTTTGTCATCTTCACAAAGTCTCTTATTTCCTTCCACAGGTTCTTGATTATGTATGTTGACTAATCATATTTTCTAAACCCATCCATCGTGTGACGCATCACTTTTAACAAAATTAAATGTACATTTGTGCTTGACCTAGGACATAAAAAAACTCCAACTGTATAAAGCATAAATAGGAACTCAAAATTGTCATTTTCTGTCCCAGATAATATCCTCTTTAGTTTCTGGGTAAATGAAACCTTCCAATATGTGTCCTTTAACCTCTTATATGTTGGGTCATTCTTATCAACATTAGATTTCACTTCCTCCCCACTGTCAGGTACACCTAGAGACTCATGAGCATTTTTTGCTTCAATTACATCCCGTTGCCCCCTAATGGTAAAACAATGCATTGATGGGTCATAGCATCTCAACAATGACACAAGTAGATCACATGAAAGTTGCTTCACATTCACATTAAGCAAGTTCCCAAATCCCATCCTCTCAACTTTCTGCCTTAACCGCCCTGTTCTTCTTCACATACTCAGCCAATAACTTAAATCCGGGTAATGAGCACCGGATGTACAAGAGAACATCATACTTCTTCTTCTTACCTTTCTCTGGCTTCGTTTTGTTTGCCCTTTCATTATACCTATCTTTCTCTTCCTGACTCAGTGCCTTCCATGCCTTCCCCACTTCAATTTTTTCTTCTCTTGCATTTTTATACTTCTCCCCTCGTTTTGCCATATACTCCCTTCTGAACAACACAAGCCCACTGTGTACTCCTTTGCTTGTGAACCCTTCCCCTTCTTCCAACACCATCTCGTATAATTCTGCAAAGTCATCAATGTACGATCATTAAGTCATAATTGTTATATATATATATATACACTAAATATCTAGTTCTTTCCAGGTATGTTATGGTCATTTCCAGTTCCTTCATTGTCACTTACAATATGACCATTATATACTGACAGTAAGGATGCTACTATGAATATGGTCGTTTCTAATTAATTCATTATCATTACCAATATAGCCATTACAGACTGATAGTAAGGTCATTACTATAAATATGGTCATTTCCAATTAATTCATTGTCATTACCAATATGGCCATTACAGTTTGACGGTAAGGTCATTACTATGAATATGGTCATTTCGAGTTCCTTTATCGTCATTTACCAATATGTTATTGTCACTTCCAGTTTGTTCATACCAGTCAATCAGACAGTAATGTCATTACTAAGAATATGGTCATTTCAAGTTCCTTCATAGTCATTTACCAGTATGTTATCGTCATTTCCACTTCGTTTATATAATCTTTCCAATCAATCAGACGGTAAGGTCATTACTATGAATATGGCCATTTCAAGTTCCTTCATAATCATTTACCAGTATATTATTGTCATTTTCAGTTTATTCATATAATCTTTCCAGTCGATTAGACAATTTTCCTACTGATTTGAAAACCCATTTTTCCCTGTATCATAGTTCTCACCTTCGTTATAAAAAACAAATAGCATACCACAGAGACTCAGCATAAACCCTTAATCACCATTCTTGTCATTCACAAACTTCATCGCATCATATCTAAATATTGTCTAATCATTGCTTCCCCTACTGACCCAAAAACTTTAACCACAGCACGAAACTTAAATGTCTAGACTTACCTCAGTGAAATGCCGTTGATGCTTGTTAACTGCAATGGTGAATCACCAAGCGCCAACCTTCGTCCTTCCATGCAATTAGACAAACACGATCACGTTCACCCTTCAAACAGCACACCCTTCCACTTCGAACTCCTCTGCTCTCTTATGCACACACTATTTTGTGGTCATCAACTATCCAACTTGCCGGTGCTTTTAGGGCAGCAACATGGATGGTGGAAGTGAGAAACCAGGAAGCACGAGTGGCAGTTCGTGCCTCTCTCTCTCTCTGCTTTCAAACTCTGACTGACAGTAGGGCTTTTTGGTAATTACTCAACATTTGCATAATTCCAAATCAGGCACTACTTCCCTATTTGTCAATACATTTGCTAAGCTTCCCATTTTAGCATTTCACATTTTCAGGCTTCTTTATGTGTCATTTTTCCTATTTAAAAAGATTTTAAAAATTATTCAATTAATTTAAAATATTTATATTTATTTTTTTTCAAACTAATTTGTCATACTTATAAATTGATATATAATCTAATAACCAATAAGTCATTGGTTGAGATGATAAGCACTCCCACCCTCATAAAGAATAGAATATATGTTTGAATTCTGAGAAGTGCAATTGTTCTTGGGAGGACTTTAATCTTTACACTCCCTGTCTGATAGAGATTAGTCTCAAGTTCGAAGTGATTTGAGGATACTTTAAATCATATGATATATATAAATATTTTAGAGAAATTATGTAATATATGTTGTTTTATACAACATTTAACATACATTACAATTAAGTACTCTTCTGATCCTAAATATAAGACCCATTTCGTAGTGTAAAATTACACTACGAAATGGGTCTTATATTTAGGACCGGAGGAGTAATTCGTAACTTAATCCCCCCAAATTAATTACTTGAGTCATATATTAAGATCCGCTGGTAATAGTTAAAGATTCATGGTTATTGGTATTGTAAGAACCAAAGGCCATAAGTCTCTCCGCCCACTATATGTGGCTCCTAAGCTCATTTCATTTTTTTAGCAACATTGTGCAAAATGTTGTTAGGACTGCAAGCTGAATCATATATCAATATGAATTGGTGTTATCTAGTGATACTCTCATGTCCCTTATTTTATTGAAATCATTGACTAGTATTTACTATTGTTTTTTAGGACTGCAAGCTGTAATAAGATGACACTTAAATTTTAGTTGGTCTTTAAAGTGTTGAACGTCTTTTAGAAATATAGGTGAAAATTTATGTTTTATCTATTTTAAATGTTGCTAGACTAGTGTTTGTTATAATGTGTTTTTTGTTTTTAAAATTTTGGGCCCTCATTTTGATCTTGACTCGGGATTAGTTGATGGTTTTATACGTATATATTCCTTAGTTAAATTAATATTAAAAAAAACCAAATACAATAAATTCATTTCCCTCGCTTCACCCCTCCCGCGCTCGCTTGCTCTTCCCTCACTCTGCCCTAACCGTTCTTTACTCTGTTTCACTTCACCCTCACACTGCCCTTCCTCGTTCTTGATCAGACGTCGTGGGTCTATCGTGTCGTCACTGTGAGGTTCTGGCGTCTCATTCGTTCAGTCTCGAGGCTGTGCCGCCGTTGTTCTCGCTATTCTCCCAACTTCCGACGTTGGTTTTGTGAGTTGTGCGTTTGGTTCCTTTCATTGAATGTGATTTATTTGTTTTGGCCTGCCTGATTCCTTATTCTTCTCTGGCTAGCATGAATCCTCGTTTGTGGCTGATTTCTTGTTCTTGTCTGATTTTCAGTACAATTGACCAAAAATGACTAGGCTTGATTCGATTAATTGTGGAGAGAGCTGGTTGCTTTCTGGAAATCCCGTACGAAATAGAAGGCGATCTATATGCACACATACATATATATGTATATATATTCTCTTTTGCTGTCATGGTTCTGAAAAGACTCGAGGAGACTTTATCATTGAAGATATACGTACACACGCATATATATATATATATACATGTATATGTATGTATGATTTTGGAGACTAGACTAGTTATTTAAGAATGTATGTAGTTATATTTATGCGAGTTTTATATGATATTTGACGAACTAATTGTAATGCATGTTGAGATCCGCAGAATGCACGAGTTAGGCCTTGTATATCTGATGGCAAGCAGAACATGATCAGTATAGTATTCTCATATTAGACTTTTAGAGAATTAATTATATCTTAGACTTCTATTTAAATAGTTTTAGCCATTTGATACTTCAAGGTTTCTGTTTTGTAGGTTTAGCATAATAAATTTCTACTAACTATAATGTATTCAGAGAGTATCGCTTGACTGATTTATAAGGCTAGGTTCATAATGTAGCATTGGAAATGCGAAAATTTTCTTCTCTGTTCTTCAGTAGTTTTATATATGTCTTGCCAACAAAGAAAAGAGAAGAAGAAACTAAATAGGTCTATGTGTACTATAATGACTAGTTATTCTTATTTGTCTTGAGGGAATACTATGCATATCAAATTCAAATCTACCATAACACTAGTAATTCACTTGGTCAGTTGTGATTCTCTTAAATAATATCTTTGTTTTCTATATTTTTTTCTTAAGCTTTAAAACCTGACTATACACATACACACATATCCCTCTTCATTTTGCATTTATACTAATAATCACATGAAACTGATCATTGCTTTATGCCTTAGGACGAACAGTGAAAGATGGCATCATCATCATCATCAAAAGTGAGCTTGAAGTTGCTGATAGACACGAATGCCGAAAGAGTTCTCTTTGCTGAAGCTTCAAAGGAGTTCGTTGACTTCCTGTTCAACCTCTTTCGCTTACCGGTGGGCACAGTGACGAGGCTTCTAACAACAAATGGCATGGTGGGCTGCTTAGGCAAACTCTACAAAAGCATAGAGAATCTCAGTGATGACTATCTGAACAATCCAAAGCAAAGCAAGGACATTGTGCTGAAGCCAAGGTCTCCATTAGTTTCTGGCTACCTTCTACCTCCAGGTGTTTATAAAAAAGTTGATACCAATTCAGGAGCTTTAAATCTATACATGTGTGGGAGGCGTTGCAGTAATGCTGTGACTTATGCTATGAACACTTCGTGTCCAAATTGTGGATATGGAATGAGCTGCTCTGTAAAATTTGTGGGTAGTATTGAAAATAATACTCGAGTGAAAGATTCAAGTGAAGGCGTAGGTGGAGGCTTTGTGAAAGGAGTGGTCACTTACACAGTGATGGATGATCTTGAGGTTCTTCCCATGTCTACCATTTCAGCAATAGCAATGATCTCCAAGTTCAATGTCAGGGACATTACTTCCTTGGAAGAAAAGGTTGTTGAGTTGGGGATAGAAGAGGTGAGACTTTTATTTTCATTTTCCCTGTTTCTTGCTTTCTTTATTTTTTTCTTTCTTGATTAGTTAGGATCTGATATGTTAGTCTAGATTGAGCTGACCGCAAATGGAGGGGCCTCTCTCCCAAATATGTTTAATCAGTTTCCCTTAGAATATGGTTTGTATTAAAGACAATAATTGATGGTGGAAAAGTTCCTTTGAATCTAAATATAATCTGTCCAAAATGAAATCTAGACATATGATGATAGAACTATGTGTTTTTTTTTACTCTTAATTACTCTTCAGTTACTTTTGATCTTGCTTACTTAATTTGATGCCTTTTTTTCCCCAAAAAATAAAATTGTTATGTTCTTCTCATACATATTTTTTCATTTGTAGGGTGTCAAGCTGCTGAAGGCTTCCCTGGAGTGCAAGAATGCTTTGACTAGGGTTTTTCTCAAGAATATGGCAGCATAAGGAAGCAAGGAATTCCTTAAAACCTTGAAATTGAAATGTTGATACTTGTTCACTTCCTTTTCTTTCGTGTGTTTTAGTCTTTGTTTTTTTTTTTTTTTTTTGGGTGGGTAACTCTTTAGGCCGAATGAACTTGTTATATCGACTCAACCATATATTTGCATAATGGGTTGAAATTCCAAAAACTTGAACACTGGCTGCATCACAAACATTGTATGATAGTATATGATCATTAGCTGGTCACTTTTTATTTGCTATCTGTTACAATCATTCATGTGCACTTTTACATACTTGTGATTGAACCAACGGGCGTTTATGAAAATAGTGATCACTGACTTAGGTGATAAGCAATTGTTATTTACTGTTACTTCCAACTTTTAATATAAGAGTTAAATAACTAATTTAATAATATTAAGAAAATTAGTTATATTGGTTATTTGTCATAAATATATGTTAATATTCTTAAATTATTATTTTTAATCATGTGCATTTGATGATTAAAATTATCCATGGATAGGAATTTCTTATAATCAATAAGAATATTTTGGAGAAAAATAAAAAAGAAAATAAATTGAGGTTTTATATTTATGATTAAATATATTTTTTAATTAGTTTTTAGATTAAGAATTGGAGGTTGTATGCTGCATGTTATATAGTTGTTCACTAACTTGACAATAAACATAAAACTTGTTAATGCAACAAGCTTTATTGCTTGTCACGAGCTAAGCTGGTTGTTTAATTTGTTAAGCCGAAGTTGCTAGGTCCAGTTGTTTCACGTATCTTAAAGCTTGATGATTGTGATATACTCCTCCGGTTATAAATATGAGATTCATTTATAATGTAAATTACATTATAAATTAAGTTTTGTATTAAAGACTGAAAAAGTATATTATTTTGGACCACATCAGAAATCAACTTTAGTACTGGTTATGTTGTTTTATTGTAAATCTTTATTACAAAGAGCTAAAAGCCCAAAAAAAAAAAACAAGTAAACTTTCATGATTTTGAAAGATTAAATTTGTTTTCTTAAAAAAAAATTGAAGGAATACGAGAAAAACTCAATCATATTTCATTGCTATTAATTCTTTTGCCATGATCAAGTCTTCTTTTTTTCTTTTTTGGGATACTTACACGTAGTTTTATTTCTAGGTCGGCTGCTTGGACGCGATTTCAACATGAAGATTCAAATGATGAGTCATTTTTTACTTACGTACTTTTAAACCATATTAATTAAAATGTTTTTTTCGCTCTTTATGTGCCACTAATACTCTAACACTATCGTATAAAATCTAAAGCCAGAAAGTCTATAATAACAATAATATAATATTATAATGTCATTTCAAGGAGACCGGGGTCAATGAATTAATCACTTGATGTCAATTAAAAAATGAAATTAATCACTTGTTTCTGCAATCGTTAAAGCCTAATTCTAGGATTAATCATTAGGTGACACCTACAAATTCAATCTCAGTCCTAAAATTTTGTCTGTTTGTGAGACTTGGCTCAAGAAATTAAAGAGAATCCCTCAATTAATAGGGTATGAACATACTTTATAAAGTCCGCGTTTGATTTTATAAAAAAACAAAAAAGGTCCGCGTTTGATAGATAATAATATTTTTTAAAAATAAAAAAGATAGATAAGATAAGATCCTCCACGCGGTTCCGTGTAAGTTATTATTATTGGTATTATTAGTCTCTCACATCAGATTTTGGCTTCGTTAGTGCCTTGGATGAAAATATAATATAAATTAAAAAACGTATGTCACCACTTAATTAAATTATTTTAATTTTGCACCGTAGCAAAGTTAAAAATTTAATTAAGAAAAAAAAACATAGATATCAAAAAATCAAATTAAAAATCACATTAAAATATAGGTACTTCCAAAATGATTTTTTCTTTTTAAAAAATTTTTCAAAAAATTATACTACTTCCGGTTCTTAATATAAGAGCTAATTGACTAATTTAAGTAAATTAAAAAATTAATTTATTTATTTATAATAAATAGGTGTTGTATATCCTTACTAATTAAATGTCGTTTGATTAAACATTTAACATGTGTAATCACTACAAGAATTACCTTGAAAAAAAATTGATAAATATGAGGAACAAAATAGATTGGGATCTTATATTTAAAATTAAAATAAAAGTCAAACTAGTTTTTATATTAAAAACTGGAGATATTATTTGTTAATCTATTATTCCAAGAATATCAAGGTAAAAATTTGAGAGAAACGGAATTAAAATAAGTTACAATTCACAATTTTTTCTAGAGACAATTCTGTTTTCTAATATTTTTTTGCCAATGTTCATTATTTCTAATCTGAAAACAAACTTTAAATTATTATAAATAGGGTTTCTTTTTTTTTTTTCCACCAACATAAACGAGGTGTCTGCTACTACTAGAAATTAGAACTTAGTATGTGTATATGCTCATAGATATAAGTGCTAGTTGAGAGATTTAATTTGCTCATAAATATAAAACCTCAATTCATTTTGTTTTCAAAATTTATATATATTTTCAAATTATTCATTTTTTTTAGTATAATCAAATTATTCCTTTTAATTGCATATATCAAAAGGGATTCCATCAATTGAAGATAATAATTTGAAGAGGTTATTTTAGAAAAACAACATATATATTTGTTATAAATAAAAAAATTAACTGATTTCTTTTAATATCAATAAATTAGTTATTGAGCTCCAACATTTTTTAAATCAGAGGGAGTATCAATCAATTATTGGGAACTTTATTGGCTTTTCTCTATTCTTTTTTCACAAGTTTGTACTACATTAGTGCCAAAACTTCGTGATTAAGCAATTCACTTAGGACACGCAACTTCACCTATAAGTATGATCCTAACATAGTAAAAGCAAACAACGACAAAATCACATAAATATTGATGATCTCTCTTTTTATTTGTCGTAAATGGAGGCACTGACTCTTGTTCTTCCCTCACGGAGCCGGACATCACCGGCATCATCGCCGCCTCACCGGAGAAGACGCACGGCGGTTGTGAGAGCGAGTGGAGGAAGAGAACACCAATGGGGAAGAGTGGTTGACGAAAACATGATCGTGCTGAGACTAAGAATAAGAGAGATGAAGATGAAGGAGAAGAAGAAAGAAGAAGAAAATGAAGAAGGTTACGGAATGATGGATCAGTGGGAGAGAAAGTATTATGAAGGGCAGTATGGGGAACATGTTTGTGCAGCTGTAGGGTTGTTGCAGAGTTACTTGATGAACGCAAGGCCATGTTTTGCTGTGGGGATGCTGCTTCTTGTTGCTTTCAGCGTCTTTTTATCTTCTGAGTTGCTTCTCTTCAACTCTGTCGACATGGTGAAAGCCCTATTTTCTTCACTCTTTGGTTTAAGGGGAGAGGTACTGCATTAGCTCTAAAGCTAAATTTGCTTTGTAATTATACCACATCCGATTTTAATATAAGAGTTAGTTTAGTTTTCAGTTTAGTCATAAATATAAGATCTCAATCCATTTTGTCTTTTATATTTATTTATTTTTTTTAAAATAATCCTTATAGTAGTTGTACATGTTAAATGTTTCATCAAATGGTAGTTTTAACTAATACACGTAATTAGCAAGAGTATTTTAATAAAGATAATACATATTTATGACTAATAATTAACTTAACTAATTTTCTTAATATCTTCAAATTAGTTAACTAAATCTTATATTAAAAACCAGAGATAGTATATCTTATGTACAATCACATCGTTTGTATGGAAGACTCACTTTAAATATGAACGCTATCATACCAAACAAACATAAAACTATAATTGAGTATAGTAATAACGGGTTTAACACTCTTTTATGCTCATTCAATGTTTTTTATTTTTATTTTATTGCTTTTTATCTAAAGTAAACATGCTTGACATATTTTTGAAATTTGAAGGGTTCTTATAGGTATACTAAAATCTCATTTGTAAACTACAAACAAGGTTTTATAATTAAGACCGAACATAATATTCAAAAACCGTTCATCAATGAGATTCACACATGTTATGGACTGAGAAGATCGGGGATCTATCTCTCTGTAGATAAAGGAAAGTATGTGCTTATGAATGGGCGTGTAGGTAATAACTGCTATGAGGATGCTTCGGAATTAGAATACGTGTAAAAATTGGAAATAAAATTAAAAAAAAAAAAAAAAAAAACCCGCACATTCACTTGAGTTGAGACAACTAGGTACTATATTATATTCAAACATACAAGGCATGTCAGCAATGATAGCACCCGGAACCTTTTTAACAAGGCCTTTGGTGCTACTATAATATAAAATAGCTTGAGCGTTTTCATTTAATTATTAATCATTATGGTGGCATACAGTCAATCTAATCGACCTGTTACTTGTTTTAAATGGAGTATTTTCATTTGAAATAATAAAAACAAGATGATCAAAAATATTTTGTTAAAAGAAATCTCTCTTCCAACTTCTGACATACCAAAGGACAAATACAAATCATAACTTTTTTTCTGGGGAAAATGACAAATAAAGATCATAGAAAATATAAAATTTTGATTTAAAGTCTTGAATCTACTGATTTTTTATTATTGATTATAAAAATCTTGTTATTTTCAATTAAAGACTTGTTATTTCAATTAATTTAATTGAAATAACAAGTCTTTAGTTGAAAATAACAAATTCAATATATAAATTTAATAAGTTTATAATTAGAAATAACAAGTTAATTCAGTTGAAAGGACAAGTGTTAATTTTAAAATAACAAATTTGGTATATGCATTTGATAAGTTTGCAACTGAAAATAATAAGTTAAGTTTGTTCAAATGAAAAATCTTTATTTGAAAAAATAACAAATTAAGGAAGGAAGCACATCTCTCTTTTATTTAACCAAGAATCATATTTTCCCACAATTCACATGGGATTAATAAGTCCTGATGATAAAATTATAGGTATGAAGTGGAGAATACCAATAACTTTTTTAATACAAAAAAATAATATTATTTTCATAATTTACTTGGGAATAACAAGTACTGAATATAAATAGACAAATATAAGGTTGAGATCATCAAGTTTTTTTTAACATTATAATTTATACTTTTTTTTAATTAAAAATACTTTTTATCGTTTAAAATTTTTTTTGTTTGATTAAAAAGTATTTATAATTTAATGTTATGAACGACATTATTTTTAAAATTGTCATGCAAATAACAAGTCTTAAGTTTAGAGTCTTAAAAACGTTTTTAATGAGGAAAATGACATTATCTCCACAAGTGATTTGAAAATAATAAGTCTTAATTATGAAATCACAAATATAGAATTCAGAATATCATTAATGTTTTTTAATGACAAAAATGATATCATTTTGACAAATGACAATATTTTGGTCTTTTTCCTGTCATTTTATATTTTCTATTTGGGTTTGGATCTTTGACAGAAATTATATAAATTAATAAGTTTGTAACCGAAAATAATAAGTTAAGTTTGTTGAAATAACAAACCTTTATTTAAAAAAATAACAAATTAAGGAAAGAAGCACATCATCTTCTTGTTGTTTTTTTTTTTTTAAACACCAAGAATCATATCCGACAATTCACATGGGACTAACAAGTCCTGATGGTGAAATCATAGGCATGAAGTTGGGGATTACCAATAACTTTTTTAATACAAAAAATAACATTATTTTTATATTCACCTGAAAATAACAAGTCCTAAATATAAAATGACAAGTATAAGGTTGAGATCACCAATTTTTTTTTAACATTATAATTTATACTTTTTGTTTAACTATTCTTTTTGTTAATTAAAAATACTTTTTATCATTTAAAAATATTTTTGCTTGATTAAAAATTATTTATATTTAATGTTATGAATGACATTATTTTTGAAATTGACATGCAAATAACAAGTCTTAAGTTTAGAGTTAGAAACGTTTTTAATCACCCTCCCCCTCTTAGTTTAACAGGTGGGGGTTGGTGAAAGATAGGCTTTGAGCCTTTGTATCCTCTTTTTTCTGTGGTATGATATTCAGTTATTCATTCAAAAAAAAAAAAGAAACGTTTTTAATGTAAAACATGACATTATTTTCACAAGTGGCTTAAAAATAATAAGTATTAATCGTGAAATCATAAGCATGAAATTAGAATACTATTAATATTTTTTAATGCCAAAAATAACATTTTTTTACAAATGAGAATGTTTTGATGTTTTCCCGTCATTTTATAATTCCTCTTTGAGGTTGGATCTCTAACGGAAATCATGTAAATTTAAGAATCCAAATCAGAATTTTGTATTTCCTCTTTTTGTTTAGATGAAAAAATTGACAAAGGTCCCAATTGGACCGCTCATTTCAACCGCGAACACGCCACGACACGACACCACGATACGCGGAAAAGCAGAGGAACTGTTGTTTACCATTTTTTTGGTTCGCGCGTGCTCATATGGGCGCGTCCGCACCTCGGGTTTCTACTGGCATCGGCTTTGGTAATGGCTCCTTGGAGTTACCTGCGAGGCTGCGACCGCGACAACACTCAATCTGTTGCGTCGTTTTAAGGATCAGAGTCCGCTGTAGGGTAAAGGCTTCAGCTTTCTTCTCTATCGGAAAATCCCATTTCGTTTTCTCCAAGTCTCTTTTTCCTTGGTATGTATTATCCTTTCCTGATTCGTCGTACCTTTTCGAGCCTCTTGGTCTAACTTTCTGGGTTTTCTTCTACATTTACGGGATTCCCAGTTTGAGTGTGGGTTATGTTTATAGCTTGATTTCTGTTCTTCGTAATTTCATCGAGCTACATTTTCTGAATTGGGCTTGCTTTCGTATTCCTTCCTTTTGTCTTGAAGATTTTCTTCCCCAAATATCGAGGTTTTTTAAGTCGATAGAGGGTGAGCACTTGCCATTAGGTTTCTGTTTCTTCTGTTCTTTCTGATTCCTCAGCTATGTGATTCTCGGCTGTTGTGCTTTACTTCAAAAATTCTTTCGTGCATTGCATGTGGCCCCCGTCTCCGATCAACGCAGCAATAGGATTTCTTCAAAGTGGGCATGTCAATTGGGTCTATACTTGCAATGTACCTTAGAATTTTTCTTCATGGGCTTATGGTGCTTTTCTGCCGGCTCTACTGCTGTGTTCTTGCACTAGTGACACCTTTCTGTCGTTATAAATGCTATTTGAAAGCACGATTGTGTTTATTTTTGTTTTGAAAAACTTCTCCGTTGACTAGTTCATCAAATACAATTGTCATAAAAATTCATCGCAGTAGTGGAACTGGAATAAAACAGTCTGAGTGGTTACTTGTTTTGATTATTTTCCGTTGGTGAAATTGGTTCTGGAATCATATATGACTTACCCGAACAAGAGAAAATAAAAGGAACTGAACTTGAGTACTCGAAGGGTGATTTTTGAACTTGACATGACAACATTTTGGCTTCCTAATAATTAAAAACGTGATATTTTCATTTTCATTTTCAACGGTTAAATTTCAAGTTTTATGGACTCATCGCTCTTCATTCATGTTGAATTGAATTCTTTGTGCCTATTGCAGATCTTTTCCTGTACTTTGTTGTGAGTTTCAACTTCACTAGAGGTATATATTGTATAACGACTGTTTAGATGTTATTTTCTTTCATTACTTCTTTTACTCCCCCTCTTTACAAAGCTCATGAACTGCCAAATGTAGCAGCTCTTGAAGGATAGAAAAGCGGAGACTTGCTGTAAAACAAAAAGAGACTGCTTCATGGGTGGGTCGAAAATACAATTTTGAGCGAATTGATGAAAATAAAGTAAGCTAACAATTTTTTACTTGAATCATTGGAGCCATTTAACTTGGGTCCTCATTAATTACTAAGTACACAAGTTAGTGTTTTAAATAACAAACTCGTTGCATAATAGTCCTCATGTCAAGTAGCTTAGAGATTCCAAGTGGACTAATGTGTGATGAGATTGTCATTTTCGAGGGCCAATCAGTGTGTTCACTAATTTTGGAGATTGAAGTTAAATACACTTGTCGATTTAGGGACCAAATTGCTAGTTTACTTTAAGTTCTTTTGCTATTAGTAAACATTGAGAGATCATGTTCTTTTGGTTGATCAGCTACTCAACGAAGCTACTCTGAAACCTGATTTTGAAAATGGAAGGAGCTTGTGGCCGGCAAAACCTTCTTAATTAACTATTTGAGTTCTGCATGAAATGGATGGGGCAAATAGATTATCTACCCATAAATTGGTACAGTGTCGGATATGTCATGATGAGGATGAAGACTCAAACATGGAGCCTCCCTGTTCTTGTAGAGGCAGTTTGAAGGTAAGAGTGCTTTGTAATTAAATACTTTTCCAGTGAAAGTCTTGAAAGGTGGTTGCACTGCTTTATATTTCATGTAAGATCTCATCATTTATATTTCTGTTACTGATTAATTTGTCAAGTTTCACACAAATTCCACAGCCAAAAGAATTTGCTGCGATTTCATAATTGTTGTAATGCTGTGCATTCTTCAAAATGAACATCTCCTTGAGCTTTAGCTCATTTCTCCCAATTTATTCTAGGTGTTGATCATAAAATTGTAAGCTTAGATGCCTTCAACAGTCAACTTATATTCATAATTTAATCAAGATATGCTTCTCTAAGGTATTCTTATTGTAATGTTATATATCTATTTATTGCCTCTTGACTGGTATGGTTTTAGAGTTTATCTGAACAAGATTCAATATTGGTGTTTAGGTGCTTGTTCCATCTGAGTTTCCTTTTCTTTTGATTATTGTAGTATGCACATCGAAAATGTGTTCAAAGATGGTGCAATGAGAAAGGTGATACTATCTGTGAGATTTGCCAACAGGTCTGTAATCAATGTATTTGCATGCTTGTTTTCTCATTGAAGTTATTCATAGTCATAAACACATGCTTTGTTTAAGCTCCTTCATTTGTCTGGGCTTCGGTAACTGTAGCAATTCAAGCCCGGTTATACAGCACCGCCTCCACTATTCCATTATGGTAATTCCCCATTGAATTTTAGGTAAAATCCTTTTTATCCATCATCATATTCATAGTCCTAGTTTCTATGTATTTTCTTTTCTTTGATCAATTGTCTTGGCATTGTCATCTCAGAGGTAACTGGGAGATATCCAGAAGGGATCTGCAAAATCATCAGTTCATAGATATGTTTGCTGCTGCTAATCGAGAACTCTCAGACACTGATGAGGAATACTCAGTACCCTCGACAGGGAGCCTGGTCTGCTTTCGCATTGTTGCAATTATTGTAATTTCCTTGTCTTCCTTGATGCCTCTTTTACGGGAAAGGATTGTCTTGCTGATTTGAGCCGATCTAGACTGTAAAAATTCATTCGAGCAGTCTATATTACATTTTTTTTATTTATTCCCCATACTCATTTGTGCAAGTTCACAATTAAAAGACTACTTCTATTCTCCATCCTCCTTCCTTTAAATGAAAGAGTATTTGAACTCTATGAATTTTTCCTTGAAACTAGAAAAACAGAATGAGTATTAGGATAACTTTCTAGATCACATTTTTGGTCCCTGAGCATTTGCATTACTTTTATGCAAATTATCAGATGAGAAAGGCATGTTTCTCATACCATACTAACCATGAGGTTGTTTCCTTATCCTTTTCAGTTTATCGCTCTTCTTGTTTTACGCCATACCCTTCCAATCATACTCAGTGGAGGAGGGGAATACTCGTTGACTATTTATATGGTAAAGGAAGATGGAGAGTATTTTCATTCGGATAATAAAAAGTTGACCAACTTCTGAGCCAGTCATTAATCTAAAAGAAAATCTTACTTTTATGGATTGCAGTTTCTGTTCATGAGAACAATCGCAGTACTTCTACCTGTATGTATAATGGTAAAGGTATTTACCATTATCCAAAGGAGACGATTCCAGGTTGGTTAATCTAACCTTTTTCTTATTAAGGTGGTAGACAAACACAATTCTTGAATGTGGTATTCAACTCCAGGGATGAACTGAAATAGAAATCTTTATTGATTCAAGGGAATTAATGCTTGATTTTGAAATTTCTATCACTGCTGACTCACTTCGGATCTTATGTAGTTCTAGAAGTATCTATGTCTGCTACACTGCTTACTCTAGAATAGAGAAAGAGAGAAGAAAAATGAGTGTAAAATGGAAGTGGAACCCAGACATAGGTATAATATTTTATAACCATGTTAGTTTGAGGATAATGATTCTCCCACATGTCAAGGGTTCAATGTGTGGTTACATGATTAAAGAAAACCCTTCGTGATTGGCCAAGGATTGTTGAGTAATTTTCTATATCTGAGTGAAAGGAAGGACCAAAAAAAAAAAGCTTTTCCGGTACATTTCTTGCACAAATATACAGCATTCCAGATTTGAATTTGATTCATAGGTTTATTCTCTCTGAGGCTAGATCTGTGCTTTCGTAACAGGATCAGTACTCCTCTATTCTGCAACATGAGGAGAGTGAGTTGGAACAGCCTCAGTCTCGTGTCATTCATATCTTGTAAAGGTCTCAAGGTAATATCTGCTATCACGTGGAGATATTGTTTTCGGTCCTCAATATAAGATTTACCCAATTTATTTGAATGGATTAAGAAAATTAATTAAATTAGTTATTTGTCAAAAATATGTGTTGATTTCCTTAAAGTATCTTCTTAAATCATTTGCATTGAAACTACGCATTGATGTAAACTGCTTTGACATGTGCAATCAATAGAGATAGTTTAAGAAAATAATGATAAGTATGGCAGACACAATGAATTGAGGTCTTATATTTAAGATTATATTTCAACTACTGCTTATAGTAAGGATCAAAGGTATCATATAGGCTGAGATGTTGAAAGATTTCTGCTTTCTGATCTTCACATTGAGAATTTGATTACTGTACTTAATTTGTGCTTTGTGATTTTTTTGTGAACATTGGATGAAGATATTGCTAATGATGAGAAGATGTGGATGGAGCAGACCAGCACAGTGAAGGGCACTCCTTGATCCGATGGTCACTTGGGGATTGATTATTCAATATTTCCATGATTATGATGGCGAACTAGGCAGGATGAATTGCAGGGTCAATTACTCAGTAGGCCGTCATTTCGATTAAATTATTTGATGTAATCAGAGACAACGGTTGTACATATGTAGATATAATGGGTGGGGCGGGAAACATATTAACAATGCCATATACTTTACTTCTCAAATGTTAAAATCATATAACATGTATTATTATATTGTTATTTTATTCTTTGCTTTTTTTCCCCCCGAAAATTTAGGTGCAAAGTCATTGCTGCGATAACTTATGTTTCCATAATTGAATTGACAGAATGGGAATTAATCAATCAAAGCCACATTTTATTCTTGTGAGTTTCTTGGCCCAGTTTCGAGTAGGTTTATTATTTTTTCGTTGACCTGAAAGAACAAGTTTACGTATGCAAATATTACTCCTCCGGTCCTTAATATAGGACCCAATTGTTGAGTTGGTTTTGATCCATAATATTTCTAAATTCCCCTATAGATATTCCCTCAACTATAATCAAGTAGAAGAGGGAGGGGGTATTAAAAAAGATGATTATTATGATATTTTAGGAAAAACATGTCACATTTTTTATAATTAATTAACTTATTTAACTTTCTTAATCCAATCAAATTAGTTAAATAGATCTTATATTAAGGACCGGAAGAGTATCATTCTTGCTTACAAGAGGTGTTTAGCCTGCTAGGGTAATGTTATTTTTATTTTTTACTTGTATAACTTGGCAACTTGCATGCATTTATACGTTGCATAATGATTTGAAAAATGAATAATAATGTAACTAGCTAGAAAATATTTACCCCCCATACAAAAGATTCGTTGCAATTAAGTACCATCTTGTTTGGCCAAAAAATTTGAGGTTACACTTCAAATCCAATTTCAAATGAAACAATTAACCCACTCAAGTTTTCAACATTTTCCACAATTTTTCAGATGAAAACAGAGAACCCCACAGATCAAGTACTTGCAACATCTATAAGAATCTACTGCTATTTTCAACGTGTTTCAGCATAACATTTTCTAACAAGCAATTATATACTTCATTTTTCAGCCAGAACCATTAAAGCTAAAATCCTACCCAAGATACAAACTTATATTCTCCTCAAGGATAACCATATTTCAACCTCTGTAATCTTCAGAAGATTGTGTCAATCAACTAAACACCGTGATAAGTACTTCAGGAAAACCATCCAAACAGGGAAATTTTATAACATCACGACCCAACGATTTAAGACAAACATAAGCAAGCAATACGAATTATATATGGTAACAGACACGCACGAGTCTCAGCCCCGCATGGGTCCACCAGAGTCGACTATAAAATGCAACAAATCAGAGTCCATATAGCAAGGCTCAACACATACATAGGGCCAACCAGACCCTTTATTTGAAACTGAAGACATAAGCAACAAAATAGAACCAAAGACAAACTAAGCACAACGCATTACTCTTCCTCTGACTCTGATTCTGCATTCTGAAGCCACTCGATGAATGGTTGAGCATTCTTCCATATCTTAGAGTCCTTGGAATCTCCCTTGAGCCCTTTCTGATACCATTGCACTATGTGCTCTTCTTCCAGCACATCAGCATCATAAAGTGCCTTCAGCACTAAGGCAACCTCCTTCAAAGCATTGGAACTGCCCTTGCAGCAGAAGTCCTCAACTGCATGGAGCAATAGCATCTGCGATCCTTCCTCCCCAGCAACAGCAGCAGCAAGGTAGCTCCTCTTTTTGACAACTTCCTTGGCGAATCCTTTCTCAATGCCGGAAAGAAGGGCCTCAAACAAAGCACTCATTTTTTCCTGAGAAGATGCAGAAAGGGATGCTAAATGGTGCTGAAGTTCCTTCGCAGATACACCTTTCTGCAAATCAGATTTGACTTCCTCAACAAGAGACCTGTAT
Source organism: Neltuma alba (assembly GCF_004799145.2). Taxonomy (NCBI): domain Eukaryota; kingdom Viridiplantae; phylum Streptophyta; class Magnoliopsida; order Fabales; family Fabaceae; genus Neltuma; species Neltuma alba. The sequence continues at coordinate 91,958 of NW_021634808.1, read as the reverse complement.
GACATTGAGGTCCCATTCTCAGACCCACCATTAACCTTGTTAGCTGCTTTTGCCTTCTTCTCTGGCTCTTCCGTAGAGAGCATAACCATATCAGCTGTCACAGCACTTAATTGTTCCTGGATGCGCTGGCGAGCAGCCTCCAGTGATGTATCTGTTTGCCACTGGACATCATGATCCTCTTCCTCTTCAACACGAGGTTCCTCATGAACCTGACCATGAGTAGGTGATGCACGGTCCTCATCAGAGCCAGTGGATTTCTTTTTTGATTTTGTAGTTCCATCCTTGGAAGAGGAAGAACCCTTCTTCTTACCCTCCTTTTTCAATTTTTTCAGTTCCTCATCAGCTGCTTCACCTTCTTTCAGTCTCTCCTTCTCAGCTCTCCTCATCGCCTTCTTGTCTTTGGACCCTTTCTTGGATTCAGGAGGATTCTTGATTATAAAGGTGGTCAGCTTGTCTCTCATGTCCACATCTGACACAAAGCCGCAAGCAGCACATTTTAGCTGGATCATTTGACTCTTGGTGATCATGATCTCCGTTTCAGGATTCCCACAACCATAACACTGAACATATTTCTTAATGAAGTTCTCCAGAAGACCAGCAAGTTTTGCAGTATCATGTGCCCCATTAACATGAGAAGTCCCAGCTTTCTCATCAAATTTGGATTGAGCTCCAAGCTCACAACCAAAATATTTGGTTGTGTAAGAAGCTGGCCTTGCCAAAGCCTTTGCAATATCAACCATATTAACTATGTTGGTTTTGATGCCATTGCCTCTGCCCTCGATTTTGGTAATCATTTTGGGCATCTTATATCTGTAGAAGGCATCATCACTGTTTCCAGCTCCAATGTTTTGCAAAGCCATGATGACTAGTGAAATTCACAAAAGATAACAGGATATCAAGAGCAGCAAATTGAGGAATTTGAAGGACAATAAGCAGCAGTGTCGGCCGTTAAGGCTGTGAGGACTTGGGAAGAAGACCCTCCTGTGACTATAGGAGGTTGCCAAGAGAAGCAACCACAGAACTCAGGGTATTCCTGATATGGCTCGAGATGCATGCAGCTGATTTTTCTAGGCAAGGGTCTGTACTTTTTCCTGGATAAAGGAAAATACTCTCCAAGCAACCCAACTGATCCCAAATAGATGATGGCCGAATCGGACATAAAAAAGCCTTCAATGCAACACCTTCAACTCAGGAATCTGCTAAACTTGCAGGAATCCTAAGTCAGAAACACAAGACTTATTATTTGGGTACATAAAATTATTTAAATGGCAACAAACCTCAAGTGAGAAACACCAACAATTCTTGCACTGTTAATAGCTCAATACAGAGGAAAGATACCGAAAAGAAGATAACAGGATAAGTACAAACAAGGACTAGTTTAAAACACAATCTTTCCACCCATCATATCCGGGGAAAGGCAATAAGATAATAATCGCATAAATTCTAAGGAACAGAGGTGTGTCAGAACTCACTAACCACATCTATAAAATGAATAAAAAAACGACGGAAGAGTCTAGATTCCCAGCAAGATTTACGGAAGTAGTTCGCCAAATCAAAATCAAAATATCTGGAAACCCTGAACTACACTCGGCTTACAGCATAAATCTATTTTATCCCGAACACATCAAGTCTGATTTCAATAAATGGCACCAATGGATTTTAAGAAAATGGGGTATCATCGCTATGCGAGCGAAAATAACCCCCAGACAAAAACTCACATTAAATCTGCACCGTGAAATAATATTGCAAAACCCAAAAACTGATTACAGGTTCATAATTCCCAACAGAGATATTTATTTAATGAATCTGAAACAGAATTGATTTCCCCTGAACCTAAAGCAGACATAGGTTTGTAACCAAAAACCGAGATTGTTAACGACAGATGCTTGCGTCCGCAGAATTAAAAATAAAATAAAATCGGTAACAATCAACCAAACGCGTTAAAGATACAACCGAGAACTGAAACTGAATATGATCAAAGCTTGCTCAACTAGAAGATGACGACAATTATAACCAAAAACAAAAAAAACAAAAAAATCAGATTAACAAGTTTAAACTATAATAATAAAAATAAATGAGCGATAAGAAACTCGTACCTGCAGCCAATCGAGCAAAATCGATGCGGCAGAATGAGAGTTAAGCAATTAGAAAGGGATTGGAGGAGGAGAAAGATAGGGCTAGGGTTGAGATGAATGCCGGTGTGTTAAGATACGTCCCTCCTGCCTGTTCCTATATATATAGACGCTCGAGAAGGAGAAACCAAACCCTTCCTTCACGATTTTTCCCAGATAATTTCCTGATTGACCTAATTAATTAATTGATTAATTAAGGTCTCAATTAACAAAAGATAATTGTGCTAAATGCTAATTCAGCTCTTATCTTTAGATTTTTATTCTTTGGCTCTTGTGATGGAAAGCATTCGTCATAGAAAATATATTTGCGCATAATTAGTAATATTAATCAATAAATGTCAAAAATATTATTTTAAATATATATTTTATAAAATAATGAAATTTACTTAAAATTAAAAATGATGGAATGAAACATTGTGTGATCCTGCCAAATACATATAATGCTAGTTATAATTTTGTCTGAAAAGAGATTTAAGTTATTTATCCTAATAATTTGTTATGGATCATTTTATTTTATTCAGCTAATATTTTCTAAGAATTTGATAATTTTTAAGTTGAATTATCATTCTAAAATTATCATTATCTTACATCGCCTCCAAATTTTTTAACTATCTTTCAGAGCTTAACAAATTGCAGTCAATCAATAAATTTTGACACTAATTTAAGATAAATCATTCAGTAAACCACAATAAAATTACATGAGCAATAATATAAGAATTATGGTTAAGATGAAATCTTATTGAATAATTTGATTGGTGAAATTTTGAATACACAAACACACATGAAATTTATAACAAACCAACGTTTATACAATGATAATATTTATCAAATTCTGTTAGAGGTTTAATCACGCCATGTTTCATGCTGGGCAACGCGAAGGAGCTTAAATATGTATGGTATTGTAAAATGTTGCCATCAGTTCTAAATATAAAAACGAGATAATTTAAACTTACTCCTTTGGTCCTATATATAAAATAGAGGAAGAAAATTTTTTTTAATCTTATTTATAAGTTATGTTATTAAATTTTTAGAATAAATATAATATTTTATTCTTCATTTATTATATTGTAAATGATTATTTTTTTGAAAGATATATATATTAAATAAAGATAAAGTTAGAAAATTATTATATTTTAAACAAAAGTCAATGTAGTTTAAAATTTTTCTTTACAAAATATGTTGGAAGTGTCCTATAAATAAGATCAGAGGAGTAGATAGTTAGATGTTTATAATAAATATGTGCTAACTTTATTAAAATACCCTCTTTACGCTGTGTTTGGCTTGATAGAGGGAAGGGGAGGGGAGGGATTTTAATCAAGGGAAGGGGAGGGGAGGAGAGGGGAGGGTAGCTACAAAGGGGAGGGGAGGGAGGGAGGGAGGGGGAGGGGAGGGGAGGGATTTTAATGATATCCTGTTTGGATTGATTGGAGGGGAGGGGAGGGAGCAATTTTAATAATACCTTATTTTGTTCTAATAAAAAATTGACTATTTTAACCTCATAAAATTTAAATGAATTTTCTCACTTTTTTATTTTGTTAAGATATAACTATAAATATATAATACAATTCACCAATTTTGATTTACAAGACACAGTCACACACTTATAGAATATCAAGATAAAAAGTCACAAGTAATAGATTTCAATCAGAGAAAAGACCCTGAAGGTGAAAGAAAATACCAACGGCCTCTTGGAATTAGAAGAAGAGAAAAAAAAAGTTTACAATGCTCACTAATTTTGGAGACAATTATCTTAATAACCTCTTGTTAGATACTTAAAAGGACTCTCTTATGTAGAAATGTTTACGACTGATTAGATGTTAACAAATCAAAAGGGTATATAAGGAATTAAAATATTATCTCTCACCTCCCCTTCAAAAAACCCCACTTTTGGAGGGGAGGCTAGAAGGGAAAGGGAGGGAAGAAAAACCCCTCCCCTCTTTAAAAAACATTTTAACCAAACGAGGGGAGGGGAGGAGAGCCCCTCCCCTCCTAAAAAATTACACTAACCAAACAAGGGGAGGGGAACAACTTCCCTCCCCTCCCCTCCAAAAATCCCGTACCAAACATAGCGTTAACTATTGTCCTCATTAATGATAAGTCTATTTAATATATGTCACCAATAAAAATAGATAGAAAATTTTTTATTGCAAACAATTAAATACACAACATTGTTTAGTTGCTCTATCATCATGCTATGGAAGTGAGGAACACCAACGTGAGCCTCAAGGGATTGATGTTTGGGGAAATTACAAGCATGTTCCAAGCAACACAATATTAATTTAATGTCCCCTGAAATCTCAAAATAAATACTCCTCCAATTCTTAATATAAGACTTAATTATTAAGTTAGTTTTGCTCCTAAATATAAGACCCATTTCTGATATTTATTAATTTTCTCTAAATTACCCATGTGGATTGAAACAACCTTTCTAAATAAACCGAAAAATTTCACCCTTTTTTTAAATATATATAATAACTTTAAGAAATAGCTTTTTACAACGAAACCATGCTAAATACGAGCCCAAATTGTATTACAGTCATCTACCCTAACTAACTATATCATAATGTTATCCGTGATAGAAAAGAGCAGCACCCAATCATATATCCTATCACGGATAAAAGAACTTTTTTTAACTCATTCAAATACAACCTATGTAAGAAATGATCAATCTCATCTAATATGATTACAAAACAACATATAATATAGCTCATAGATCGAAATATTAAGAATTAAATGAGAAATTCATATTTTATAATAAATTAATAAACAAATCACATGCAATCCTAAATTTCTGGCCAACTACCAGCACGCATATCACAAGAGTACAACTCAAAGGATATAACACATCATAATGCATGAATCAATTAAACACAGTTTATCCTAAGATGACAATATACAGGATACAACATAACTCATAAATCGAGGAGACACGATAAGTCATTAATGTAGCTTTACTCCTCTTAAGCCTTCCCTGACGTCCCCCCTCTAAAGCTTTCGCCTGAAAAATGTTAAACAATAGGGATGAGACAACGTTTTAGTAACTAAAACCCTACCTATCACACACACTAGCATGGACTAGTGAGGTGTCAGGTGGGATACACCGAGTTAAAAACAATCAATAGACATTTATTTAACAGCTAAACTCACAATAATCATATAAGTCGAATATTTCTGCCAATCTCATACAGCTAATAGTTTCAAAAGAGATAACATACTTTTCATTTTATTCAAAAGATATAAATATCAAATGAAGAGACCATGTCATATGAAATCTATGAACCCAAATCCATCCTTATATCCTCTTTATTTCCGCCGACTGGACTCATGGGCTAAGTTCTTTCCATTTGACTGGCTACTCTGACAAGCTTACCACTCGAGTGATCTGGACAGGCCAAAGACCACAAAGCACTCAGTGGACCATGGGTCCCTCTTGTAAGAACTAGTGGGGTGTCACAGTCCCTCGAAGAACTAGTGGGACAATAATAGTGGCCAACCATAGAGCTCCGTATGGAGGCCGATACCACGTGGTAAGTATATGCATCTCAGTAACTCCAATCATCTCCTTCCCTCACCCAAACTAGATGCACAGGGTTCAAAATAACACATTTATATGCATAATCAACCGAATTCTAGAATAACACCTCATAGTCATAATCATTAATTTCTAACAATACAAACGATTTCAATCCTTTTTAAAACAGTATCCCACAAGACAGTTCATACAAAACATAATATAGGTTTATGAAAATTGGTTATAAAATCACTCACCAACCTCATACCAATGCATGTAACAGATAGAAATTTAGTTATCTGGTCTCCTAGCTAACAATCAAGCACAAACGAGCCCCGTACTCGAAAATGCCATAATAGGATTTATATCTACAATTGAAATTAAAACATTATTTTTACAGTATTAGAGTAAACTACTCACAAATTTCTAACCTTTAACGCTCTCTCTAATACATTCAGCTGTTACTCAAAATTCTAGCTCGAAAGACTTTTTCTAAGTTTTGGGGTAAGAACATATATATGATGATTTATATTCAATTCCTAGGTTCCCTTAACTTACATTATCTTTAAATTATTAAATTATATCATTTGAAGCACCAAATTCATATTTTAGATAGCGAACCCTCAACTTATAACTTATATTCTATCTTCAAAAAATTTAGACAAATAACCTCAATATGAGTTAATTTATTCTTACTATAGAAGCCTAATTATTAATCTAATCATTGAATTTAATGTCTTACATGTCACAAGACTACTCTCTAAATTTCGGATTAATCCAACGATGAACAAATCTAAAAACACTAATTTACTATCTAGTATTCTATCAACCAACTCTAAAAGAATAAATGAAAAACGTACCTAATAACTTGTAACTCAAACATTGAATTGATGATCCAACCGTTGAAACTAACGAGTTTGAAGTCTAGAATTAGCTGACCAAATTACAGCCCGATCCAATGGTTTACAAACTCGTAAATAGCACTTTACTGAGACTGTCTCAGTTTTGTGCGAAAATTATTTAATTCATCTTTAACACTCCCCTACTACCACCTATATATAGGCTCCTAGAGCTCTATCTTCCTATCATTTAGTCGATGTGAGATTTCTTAACATTACTATTTTATCCATTTTCCTATCATTTAATCAATGTGGGACTTCTTAACATTGCTATTTTATTCATTTTCTTATACACACACACACAAAATCAAAATTATTTTAATTACATATATATATTTAACCTCTACCTATTCTATAAAAATTTGTTTAAATATTAGATATATGAAAATTAGGATGTTACATAGATACTCCCTCAACCATAATCAAATAGAAGAGGGAGATGGGGTATTAAAAAAAGATGACTATGGTATTTTAGGAAAAATGTGTCACATTTTTTATAATTAACTAACTTACCTAACTTTCTTAATCTAATCAAATTAGTTAAATGGGTCTTATATTAAGGATTAGTACATGAAAGTGATATATTCTAAATGGAAAATTACAGCATTGACCATGTCCTCAATTGATAAGCTCATGGGTATGAATTAATAAGTTAATGAGAACTTGTTAACAAGTTAGCAAGTATCACTTGACAACTAAATTTTTGGGAATAATATAACCTTTATATAATATCAAATTAGGAAAAATTCTTATATAACATTGACAAGTATAAGGGCTTATTATCTCCTAACTTGTCAATAGTTTTCTATTGACTTGTTAATCTATTATTATAAGCATTTCAATGACCATCTGTAACAAAATTATGATATAAACCTATCATTTCATCTAATATCAGTGTATGTGTTTTGGTTACATATGATTTCAACTTAAATATTGTTATATAATACTCTTTTGTTATAATTTGATTTTATGTGAAGGTTATATTATCCCATAAATTTAGTTGTCAACTGACACTCCCCGACTTGTCAATAAGTTCTCATTGACTTGTTAATTCATACACATGAACTTGTAATGGCTGCCTACTACAAAATTATAATATAAACTCATCATTTTATCCAATATTAGTGTACATGCTTTGGTCACACATGATTTTAGCTTAAAGAGTGTTATACAATACTCTTTTGTTATAATTTAATCTTATGTGAAGATTATATTATCTTATAAATTTAGTTGTCAACTGATACTTCTTAACTTGTTAATAAGTTCCTGCAGTTTTGTTAATTAATGCCCATAAGCTTGTCAATTGGGGAGAAGGACAACACTGTAATTTCTTATTTAGAATACATGACTTTCTGATCTCATGGGACCTCTTATTTATTTTGAGATTTTAAGGGACATTAGATTAATATTGTGTTGCTTGGGATCTATGTGTAATTTTTCTTGATATTTTGCCTTGTAATTTTGCCATCGTCAACATTGCTTCTTTTCTCCTTTGTTCTAATAGGAGTCAGGTCTAATGGTAGGAATTTGTTCTACGAACCAAGGTTCGAAACTCTACTAAAAGAGTTATCTATATTTAGTGTCCTACAAAGCCTCGAATATGACTATCTCTATCTGTGATTAGAAGAAAATATTTTTTTTTGGACCAAGTCGTCGAAGGTTGAATTTTTCAAAATAGAGCAAACTTTATGCAATCTGTCGCCTGAAATATTAAAACTATTTAACTTTTTTTGGGGGCCAAAATTAAAACTATATAACTTGAGTCCCCAAAAATTACACAAGTGTGTTTGGCATTATGTTGGAGGCATGTGAAGTGACATTTGCTGACCAAAAAGCTGATTCCGCCAATTCATATATGTTTGGCGTTGTGTTTTGATCCGCTTACTTATGGAGCCCAAGCGACTTTAAAAATAAAGCAACAAAACCATTGTATGATTTGCTTCAATATTCAATCAAGCACATGGATGTCCGTGTTTTGTCCCTTGGCACGATACACCAAATTAGAACGAGGGAATAAGTTATGGCAAAGAAGGAATCGGAATAAATTTTGGGGAAATTTTTTGAGTCCTTGCCACTTCTTAGTACCTTGTGCTGATTTTTTCTTGCTGAAAACACATATATGATTTTGCTGAGTGGTGAACAATTATTACGCTATTAAGGAACCCTCCTCACATGTACATTTTCAAAGTAAATGAATAAATTGTGCAAAACAGAGTCCAATTAGTCATTTGATATTATTTAGTTAAAAAATTTGACATTCGTGTAATTAAAATTTATATACATTTTTTTCCATTAAATATATCTAATTCAGTATTTTAGCATTGTCAATTTTTTTCTTTTTCGTTTATTATACATTTATATATGCTTTTCAATTAATCACCCAAATAAGTTTCCGATTTGTCAAATTAATTTTTTTTGGGTAAAAAAAACTACCTAAACATAAATTATATTATTCTAACTTACTTTTATTCTACTTTAATTTGCAATATTTAGTTAGAGGTGCCAAATGGACTAAATGTGATGAGTTCATTATTTTTGAGGACCAATATGCGAGTTCACTAATTTTGAAAATTGCCTTTGAATGCACTTTCCTGAATTTTAAGGACCAGATTGCAAGTTTATGGATGATTAGCTACTCACGGAAGCCACGCGGAAGGAGCTTTCCGCTTCAGGAATACCTCGTCAAGTAATTACTTGATATTGCTCCTGAAGTGGTTGCAAAGACTAATCGATTTTAATGGAGGGAAGGGGAGAGGAGGGGAGTGGATTTTAATGGAAGGGGAGGGGAGGGGAGTGGAAAGATTTTAATATTATCTTGTTTGAATTTATAAAAAAAAGAGGGGAGGGGAGGGGAAAATATTTTAATATGGACAATTTTACTTTTATTTTATTTAAGACGTGGGCATAATGGTCACAACATGAGAAAATATAGACATAATAGTCACAACATGACAAAATATGAGTATAATGATCATAATATAACAAAATATTACCTTTTCCCTCCAAATCCCCAATTTTGGAGGGGAGGTTGAGGAGAGGAGGGGAGGGGAAATTTTAAAATTTTTTCCATTCTCTCCTAAAATTTGTGTGTTGCCAAACAAGAGGAAATGATTAAAATCCCTCTCCTTCCCTCCCCTCCCTCCCAAATCCTTCATATCAAACACACCCTTAGTCTGTGTCTCTTTCTAAATGAAAACATATGACTAGGTTTTGTAGAAAAAATTACTTTTTATCTACATACTTAATTTTAGAAAAAAAATATTTAAATAAATATAAAATATTTATAGGTCTTTTCTAATAAATTTAAAATCATCATAGTAGTAGTAGTAATAATAATAATTTAAAAAATATATTTTTTTAGGAAAAGGAGGATGCAAGAATGAAATTTGAACAGTTGGATTTAAAATAGTAGAATTAAATTTTATTTTCATGTAGTTAAAATAATGATTAAGAAATTAAAATTAAGAAATATCACTTAAGAAGTTCATAGTTTCTCATATTTGTTTATCAAATTATTTTCAGTGATTTTGTGCATTTAAAGTTTTTAATATTTTTATTTATAAGCTATTTCATAAATGTAGGATTATTATTATCAAACTCGCGAGTTGACTCTCCGAGTTTAACGCTTTTATGTTTTCAGCTAACAAAACAGTGTTAACTCGCTCTTAAACTCGTGATAAGTGTAAACCCAATTAAACTTACGAGTTTATTTACTGAGTTTACTGTTTTTACGTTTTTAGCTTATAAAATCGTGTCAACTCGCTCTTAAACTCCTGCTAAAATTTTAAATTTGTTTACGTTTAATGATTTTATATATGAGTTTTATAGAAATTTTTTTGTTAAATATGACAAATTATGAACATTGATGGATATAATTTTAATTATTTAAATTTAAAATATATTTAAATAAAATTGTTCTCATTTTTTATACATTAATTATTTGATTATATACTTTTAATACCAATTTATTAATAAAAGTAAACTCTTACGAGTTTACGATCTGAGTTTACTATTCGAGTTTATATCATTATCAAGAGTTTGTTTAAACTCGTGAGTTTGACAACCTTTTAGGAAGCTATTAAGTTTTTGTTTCAACTAATATCCTTGATTTAAATATTGTGAGTAATTATGATAAAGATAGAAATTGACAAGTGTATGTTTTATAATTAAATAAGTGTAGATTCTGAATATATTAGAAAATATGTATAAATATTTTATATTTATTTAAATATTTTTCTATAAATTTAAGTATCAAGATAAAAAGTAATTTTTTCACAAAATCCAGTTAGAAAGAGATACGGAGCAAGGGAAAAATGGAAAGGAATGGGGTAATTAACTGTGATTTTCTCTAAGCCATTATTTGGTTCAATGAAGGGGAGGGGAGGGGAATTAAAGGAAAGGGAGGGGAGGCGACGGGAAAGTTATGGTTTTGTTTGGTTGGAGGGGAGGGGAAGAGAGGGAAAATTTCTTGTTTGATTCATAAAGAGAGAAGAGGGGAGGTAATTATAAATTGATAAATATACTCTTATCTTTGTATTTAGACTACTTAATTCTTTTATTATAATATTTATATCAAAATTATTATTTCTTAATTTATCAATTTAAAAAAAACCAATTACCTTTCTTACATGTGATAAATATAAATTACTCTTATTATGGGTGAGTTTGGTTCAACAAAAAGAAGGTGAGCAGAGAGATTTTAATAAAGGAGAGATGAGGTGAGAAATTTCACGGTCATTTTGTTTGGTTCAAGAGGGGAGGGGAAGAGAAATATTTTTATATGAACAATTTTATCTCTTTTTAAGTAGTTTTTAAATCAGTAATTTTTTTAAACTTAAGAGAATATTTAATAAAATATAATCATAAATAACAATTAACATATAAAATTATATGTTTATATTTATGTGTTTATATTTATATTTATATGCATATTCAAAATTATATTTTATGATTCTATTCACGGTGTGTGATAATACTAATTTTAAATAATATTAGTCATAGTAAATCAGTGATAGTGATTAGTTATGGAAAAATCCATATTATCACCAAATTTTAACAAAATCCAAACTAACATATAATCAAAGCAACGAAATCTGCTAACATATAAATAAAATAAAAAATTTAAAATTTAAAATATTCAGAAAATCTCCAAAAATCACAAAAAATCTTCATCTAGTCTTCATCCTGATTTTCGATTACAATGTTGGATAATTGGCGGCTGGCTAAGGATCCTTATCAAAAGCTGCATCGTTGTCATCATCAACAATGATGCGACCCGCAAAAGCGAAGATGATAATAGCGTTGGCCAAGTGAAAAAGAAGATGACGATGATGACGAAGGGAAAAGAAAGCTCAGGTAGAATCGAAGTAGATCTTTTCGCGAACAGTGAGATCTTGTGAAGCAAGAGAAGGATAGAAGGCAACAATAGGCACGAACCTGTGGAGGAGATCGATGACTGATATAGAGTAACAGGACGAGCCAGTGTAAAGAAGAACAAAGCGACGGTAGAGAAGGAAGGAAAAGCTTTAGTCAGATGAGTAAAATTGGAATATTGAAAAGTGAGCACGGATGAATTGGGAAATTTAGCTGTAATTTTGGCTGAAGATAAAAACTTTGTCAGATTAGAAGTTCATCAAAGACTAAACAAGTTTCCCCTTTTTATTTTTAAAAATATAGATAGCAGAGTTGAAGTTCATCACCACTTGAACGATTTCTAAAAAAAATGCAACATATTAGTGAATGGTTTTCATAATGTAGCATTTAGGTAATTATTTGAGAAAATTGTAAATAAAAACTCCTGAATATATAAAATTGCGATTTGAGACTCTGAATTTGGAAGATAACAAATAAGGACCAGTTCCACTTTTGTAAATATGAAATGTGGGTAAAATGTCTGAAATGTCCCTCAGTCAAGCTGTGATTTGGTCTACTAAAATTGTCATTAGCTAAAGTGAACTTGTCATTTCTCATAGTTAACTTATCATTTGGTTTAGGGGTATTTTAGACATTTCATCATGATTTCATATTTGCAAAAATGAGATCGGGTCCTTATTTACTATTTTTCAAATTAAAAGTCTCAAATTATAATTTTACATATTAAGAGTTCTTTATTTGTAATTTTTTCTAATTATTTTTACTATTTATAGTGTTTTGATAAAAATGCTCATAATAAAGCCACTCTCAACATCGTGCATTCCGCCATAAAAGGCGAATCAGCCTCCACCTTCCTTCCAAATCCTCTCAAAGAATAACCACTTCCATTACGACACACCACTCTATACCAGCCTCCCCACACTTTTTATGACAACCGTTTTTCCAAAAATTCATTTAGATTAAATCAAATAATTTATTTAAAAAGTTAACTATGATAAAAAAAAAAATTAAGATTATAAAACGACTATCATAGTTAAAAAGAATAAATTTATATCACACAATATTAATCATTAACTTGGATCTAGACTTTTAAAGTCCAGAAATACTATTCAACCATTAACCCAAACAAGACTCATATTTTCAAACATGCGAACTGATAAATCATTTTAAAATAAAGTATGAAGTTCATTAATCAAAAGTCAATACTTTCAAAAGAGTGTTACATACGAAGTTTTAGTTAGAGGACTCTAGCCTTCTAATGGCCCTCTCATCAAATAGTAGCAATCGAAAGTATTGGTTTACATATCAAAGTAGATGGGCTTTATATGGTAATACATAATAGATCAGCACATAAAATAAAAGAAGGGAGGCTGTATAAGCTATTACAGCACATTAAGCTTCCGAGGCCTTCCTTAATGAATTATCACTTAAACTATCACCTAAAGATAATAGAAATTACAGGGTGAGACGAAAGCCTTAGTAACCAACTTTCCAACTCATTATACATATTAACATGTACTCGTGAGGTGTTAAGTGAGACAGTTATTAATTCTTAAGAAATATAGATGTATCAATAGAAACATAAAACATGTATATTCAAGTTATCTCAATCACCCAAAACCTCACTATGGGACTAACACACAAGCTATATAACTTTACCCCTCATTATGGGGTATCAATCAAACATATATGCCTATCCTTCACTTTTAGAGACGAATAAAAAGTCATAAAGGCTAATCCCTCACTATAAAGTAGTGAGGGATGAAAGAAGCTAACTAATGTGTACCAATAGCGGCTTTATTACGTGTAGAACAAGATTTAACTCCAAATTTAAATAACAACCAATCATTCATAATATAATGAGAAATATCCCAATCTTTTCTCAACATATATCCATAAGATATAGATTATATTTTTTTTTCAAATAGCTCAATCACAATTTCAAAAGTCTCACAAGACAAATTTTCACAACCCAAAAAGTATAACATATCTCCTTGAATTTCAAATAGCATATTATTATTCCAAAATAGCAAAACACTCACAAACAATATATTAGCACATATAACAAGTGGAAAGTAGTTACCTCTCACCAAAATAATAAAAAAGATTACCACAAGGTTAAATCCTTGCTCAACCAATAATTAATCTACACAATTAATATAACCACATGTTAGTATAAGCTAATTAATTTCACCTTATATGTATTAGTTAAATTTTTAATTTAAGTTAATTCAACTTTTATTCTAAATTTTTACAACTCTCATAACCCAAAATTAAGTATTTTAGAACTAACTTATAATTTTCTAATAAACCAATTATTTATTTATATCCTCCGAATTATTTACTTTAATAAAAATTTTTTTTCAAAATTTCTAAATAAAAATTGTCATATTTTAAATTCTAAAAATCCCAGTTGAAGTTTAAACCTCAAAACTAAACCATCAAAAATTCAATAGTACCTCAAATATTTATAAATAAATAATCCAATCAAAATTTTAATAGTATAACTATTAGATTTTTTCCATAAATAATAAATTTTTTAAATAAAATAATTATTTTAAGACTTTCAATCACCCAATAAATAAAACTAAATCCATTAAAATCTTAATAATATATCAAACAATCCAATAAATTATTTAAGTTAATTTTGATCTGTATAAATATGATATATCTCATAAATAACATATTTTTTAAATAAAAAATTAATTTAAATATAAAAAACAATAAATGGATAAATTTAAACTAATTAAAATTAACAATTCATTTATCTCTAAATTTTTATGGTCATCTATTATCAAAATTCAATATTTATCCTGTATATAAGTCTCAAAATTTTGTCTAATTACTATAGTAATACTGATATTAGGAAGTTCAAAATATATAAAAAATATTTATGAAAAAATTTTAATAAAAAAAAGTAATTGTGTACACCTAAATTATCTGCAAAACTTGTCCTCTATTTCACAATGACGGCCGATCTACTCTTTGCCCTCTCTCTCCTGTACTCTCTCTCTTTCTCTCTTACCGCCTTACGAGAAACTGAATTGCGGGGTACATTTAATAGCCCCACATATTTATTAGGGAGCTTCCCTCTAATAAATTGCCTCCAAACTCTCCACTGTCCCTTTTTTTTAATAATAAAATATTATTACTTTATAATAATATAATATTATTTTATTTATTATTTATTATTTATTATTTTAATTATTATTTTACATAAATTCTAAAATAAAATTTAGAATATTACGCTTTTCCTTAACTTTAAAAGAACAATCAATGTTGATTTTGATCGTTCTGTCACTTGAAACCTGCCAATTACGAAGTCTAGTAAGAGTTTCAACATGCATCCTCTTACTTTTGGTGCTCAACCTTTCCTTAGCTTTCCAAGATTCCTCTACTTGCCTCATTACCAGATTCACAGTTTCGCTGGCATCAGGCTTCTCTTCTCTAAATGCCTAGTTGTAACGTTTTTTTTCAGATCCACCAACAAGTGGTAGCGAGTATAGATTTTCCATACTTATTAAGCATACCATTCCCAGACAACATTCACTTCAACTATTCCTTACATCTCTGCACATTCTATTTATTAAACTGAATTCCCAAACAACTTCCAAATCAATATTGTTTGGCTCAGGGACGTAAAAAGCAGAGGTGATAACTTACTTGGATATCCAAAATTTAACGTATTTATTTTATTTAATACTAATTTTTTGTAAAAGCATAGGATACCCTTTCGTGTTTTTACACCCTACATGTTAAACCTATCTTCAAGTAAAATAAAAGATTTATTATCCAATATTTAAAGTAACTATATTTTTAGACTTAAAACTCCAGAAAGTTAGTACTCCTCCGGTCCTAATTATAAGACCCAATTGACTTATTTGAGGAGATTAAGGAAGTAAGTTAAGTTGGTTATTTATAATAAATAAGTGTTGTCATTCTTAAAATATCCTTGCTAATTAAGTATATTGGCTAAAACTATCATTATTAGAAGGATTATTTTGGAAAAAAATGCATAAATATAAGAGACAAAATGGATTGGGGTCTTATAATTAGGATCAAATAAAAAGTCAAATGGGGTCTTATAATAAGGACCGGAGGAGTATAATATTTTTTTTTCACTAGTTGAATCAAGTATTCGGCCTTTTTTATATTTTTTTAAAGAATAGAGATCATGTCACCGTCTCCTGTATGGTATGTTGAATCCTCCATCTTCTTTTCGATTGTAACATCTTTTCCGTCACAACAAATATATTTAAAATAACAACATTCCATTTCATCGTCATCTTCTTAGTCATACGTTAAAGGATGGCATTTTGATAAGAACAGATGAAAAAAAAAGATGAGTTCATAAATTATAATTTTCAATACAATTTCAACAAAAAAAAATCAAATGTGGCATTAGTACAAAAGCAAAAGATCGAATAAAATATTAATGCAGCAATGAAATTTTAATAAACGGACGTGAATTAGAATTTTAATAGTGTAATGATATAGCCATTTTTTCAAAAAACCAGAGCACAACGAAGAAAACTTAAAAACTCACGCAATAAATTCAAGAAAAAATTAAAATGAATAAATTGAAATTCCAATTCCAAACAACACCAAACAAGGAATCGCAAGGAATCGCCACATCAAGTCCAGCAATTTACTGCTTTTTGATGATGGTGTTTCAAAGATTGTTGATTTTGATTTGTCAAATCAATCCCACGATGAAGTAGCTCGTGTCCATTCTATTTGTGTTCTTGGAACCTTTGGTTATCATGCTTCAGAGTATGTTATTTGTGCTCCTGGATGTAAATAATAGTAATAGTCTCAGAAGAACACTAGACGTTTTAGAGTTATATTGTTGGAACTATTAACAGGGCGTAAGGCTGTTGACCATGCACTGCCACGAGGACAACAAAACCTAGTGACTTGGGTGTTAATTCTTATTCATCTCATTTCTGTCAATTTATTTATTTTGATCACTCAACTTTTCAAGTTTGCAAAAGCTGATTTTTGTTTATTGGAATTTTTCAGGCAACACCAAAGCCTAGTAGAGATGAGATAAAGTAGCATGTGGATGCTAGATTAAAGGATGATTGCCTTCAAAATTAGTTGTAATGCATCATCACCTAAATTTTAATAACAGTTATTAAAATATATCTTTTTTATGGAGAAGTCAGTTGCATTTAAAACCAATTGTAATGCATAATCACCAGTACTGTTTATGTTTAGCTTTTCAATCTTTTCTTCAATTTTCTCATTCTCACTCTTTTTAGCGATTGCAGGAGGCTTTATCTTTTTCTTTCTCTTCTTCTTATTATTTGTTTTTACAAGTTTACCTACTGCAAAATAATTTTTTAAAAATATGGCTTTTTATAGAATAGTCATTTAAATTTAAAATCAATGTAATTGATAATCACCTTTATCACTTAATTTTAGCTTTTCAGTTTCCTCATCATCACTCTTTTTAACAATCTCTTCTATTTTCTCTTCCTTTTCTCTAATACCCATTTCTCTAAGTTTGTCACGTGCAAAATAAGTTTGTTACATTTAATATTTTATTATATCACATCAAATATTAAAGACTAAAAAAGAGTATCTTCTTTTTACCTTTATTACACCTTTTACATTGTCTTGTGAATGAATCGGTTAGGTCACTTAGATTATCTTTTCAAGTATTATTCTTTGCATTTTCAAATCATTTTAGAGCCTCATCATATCTTCCTATAGCCTTGTGAATATTCCTGTAATAGAATCAAAAGAGGATTATAACTCAATAAATGTAAACAACTTAATTAAATATTCAAATGGGATAAAAAATATAAAAATTACCCAACACCTATGTGTTGGTTCGTATTGGGCTAACGCAACATATCTTCATCATCAAATTATTTTAAAGCATCTGCACCATTAAAAATAAAATATTCAATAGAATAATTATATGGTGTGTAAAAACTAAATTGATTGTATGTATCCATACTTTTATAGTCATCTCATTTTCATAATAAGCTTCCGCTAATAACCAATATATTTTTGTAGTTAGTTCCTTATCATGATCATTAAAATTATTACAAGCTGACAGTGAAATTGTATTTTCTCCATCATCTAAAGCCTTTATACTATAAAAAAACAAGGTTAATACATTAAAAATAAAAAAATGTTTGTCAAAACAATTATTAGTATTGGAATCCTTACATTTAAAATATCTTTTCTCCCAAAAAAAAAAATTAAGACCTTGCAAAAAATAGATTTTTAGCAACTATCTTGTATACTATTTCGGCATGTTTGTTGCCATCATTTTCTTTCACAAAACTAGGTGATTTTCTTCCATAAAGTAAAGCATTTGGACCATGAGAAAAAAAACATATTTAATACCTTAAAAATAAAGATATATTTGTCAAAACAATTATAAGCATTAAAATCCTTACTTTCAAAACATTCATATTAAAAATAAAATATTCAAATTAACAATCGTATGGAGTGTAGAAACTAAAAAGACTATATATATGCATGCTTCTAAAGTCATGTTATTGAAAATAGATTTTAAAAGTCATGATGTTGAAGATAAACTTAGTTGGTAAGGTGTGTATTTTTTATACCAATGACTTATCATCAAATTTTTCACAATATATACCATGAAAAAGAAACATAATCAATATATTAGAGATAAAAAAATGTCAGCCAAAATAATTATTAGCATTTGAATCCTTATCTTTAATCTTTAAGTTGCATAATAGAAATAAAAAAATATCAACCAAAATAATTATCAGCATTATAATCCTTACCTTTATATTGCTTTCTCTTATAATACTCATCACATCATATTAAATAGGCTGTAGTATTATTCGGTTTATATTTTCAGCAACTTTCTTTTCGCTAAGTTTTTTATAAAATTTAAGTACTGTATATCTATATTTGATGGCATTTGTATCATGAGAAAGAAATATAATTAAACCTTGAAAATAGAGAGATATCTCTCAAAATAATTATTAGTATTGGAATCATTACTATCAAAATTTCTAGATTAGAAATGATTATAAACCCATTGAATTAAAGATATAGTATTTTTTTAATCAATTTTTTGTTTTTCTACGTTAGTTTGTGTGCATTTGAGCACACCGAAAAAATAATTATAGATCCTAATACTAGGCTCTGATACTATGTGTATAGATTCCTGAATTGTTACCATACTTTGTTACCATGTGTAGAGATTCCCGGATTGTTATTAGACTCTGATACCATGTATACAAGTTCCCGGATCATTACTAAGTTCTGATACCATATGTATGTGAGCACACTAAAAAAATTATTTTCATTGATATAAATATAAAATATCTATAAAGGGGTTAAATATTAATTATGATCAAATTATAGGATAAAAATTAGAAAGAATTAATAAATATTCAATCATATGATTCTATTCCTAGAAAATAGAAATATAATAACTATAAATATTTACAAATAATTAGAAGATCGTAACAACATTCTCTCTCAAGTTGGATAATAGATATTTATCATGTCTAACTTGCTAATACAGCTTTCAAAGTTCTTTATTATGCAGCAGAAACGTAGTGGAACAATAACCTACAAGTACCTAGATCATAATCAAGTTTTAATATCATGTGTATTTGAACATGTCAAAAAGATTTTTTTTATTGATGTGAATATGAGAAATATATACAAGTAACTAAGTATCAGTTGTAGCCAAATTATAGGAGAAAAATTAGGAAGAATCAATAACTACTCAATCGTATGATCCTATCCCTTGAAAATAAGAATGTAATTAATATAAATATTTACAAATAATTAAAAGATCATAATAACAATTTGGCTTCATGTTGGTTCGGCCACAAATCTACAAAAAGGAGAAGCAATGTCAAGTCATAAAATCTATAAAAAAATAAAGTAATATCATCTAATTTGAAGAAGAATAATAAATATACTAATAAATAAAGGACTCTGTAGGGAAAGGAATAAGGTCATGGGTTTGATTAGAAAAAAATTGAAAAAATTACATTTCATGAACTTAAGACACTAAACATGAGACAAAAACCTCTGTTCAACTTAATGGGTTCTTGGTCCTTTTCACCTTCATTAATCATCATTCTTCTTACATATGATGGTATTGCTAATCTCACCTTCCTATAATAACTACTACCAAGCATAACCTAAGAGCATCAACTATACACAGTAACAATGTACAAACTAATACAAACAGTATTTTGATATTTGGAGGTGTAGGCTGCAAGAAAAATATGGATATACCAGTATAGTAAAAATAAGATATTAGACAAATGATCAGAACATAGGAGGGGTAGGAGGAATAAAATAATTTTTGATCGAGAACTGAGAGTCATTCGATTAGAAAGTAAAAAGAAAAACTGCAAACAATTTAAATGATTTTGAGAAAGATTAGAGATACAAAACTAACTGATTGAGGAAGAATAAAGATCCTAATAAGTGGAGAACTCTGTAGGGAAATAAACGAGGTTATGGGTTTGGTTAGAAAAAAAATGAAAAACTGTATTTTATTAACTTAAGATACTGAACCAAAACCAAACATGAGACAAAAACCTCTATTCAGTTTGATGGTTTCTTGGTCCTTTTTACCTTTATTAATCATCATCATTCTTATAAATAGTTTTATTGTCCATCTCACCTTCCTACGCTAATTACTACTAAGCATAACCTAAGCGCATCAACTATACATAATAATAATGTACAAACTAAGACAAGCTTTCTTTGAATATTTGGAAGCATAAGCTGTGAGAAAAATATTTCTATGTTGGTATAGTGAAAACAAGATGTTAGACAAATGGCTTGAACAGAGGAGGGGTGGGAGGAAAAAATAACTTGTTACAGAGAAATGAGAGTCATTCTATCATAAACTAAAAAGGAAAACTCTAAATAATTTAATGACTATAAGAAAGAGTAGAGACATAGAACTGACTGATTGAGAACAAGGGATTAAGGATTGAGAGAGAAGACGTTGGAGACTAAAGATGTCGATGGAACGAGAAGACAGCAAGTATAATGAAGAGCCAAGTTTGGACCTTCGAGATCAAGTTGAGAACTCAAGCTTTTCGCTTCTAGAGATGCCAAGAGGAGGGCTGCGAGTGGTCAGTAATGTTATTTCCGTTTTCTAAATTATTTTTAAAGTTTTTCAAATAAATCTAACTAAAAATCAATATTTCCCCTTTATTACGATTTATTTTAAATGCAAATTTATAAACTCAAAAAACTTTTATTGTGATATATATTATTTTAAAGAATCTTATTGGCCGACTTAATAAACCAAAAAATTTAAATAAAAGTTTTTGACAATATTTATCTTTTACAATACTTAATTATAAAATAAAAAATATGTAGCAAAATTTTTTTTACACTTTAAAGGAATTAAAAATAATAAAAATTAAATAAACTTAAAAATATAAATGAGATATTTTTGTTCTGAAATATTTTTGTTCGGCATGATTTGAAATTTCAATCACCAATTGGAATTTTTCCTTATTTATGTATTGTTATGTTATATAAAAAAATAGGGGAAAATCTCAATAAATCCAAATCAAATAATCATAATTAATTTTTTTACACACTTAATCATAATTAAATTTAAGCCTACACATTTCTTCAAAAACCGATATTTTCTCTTTATTTAATTTTTTTTGACTACGCGTGTTAGTGCTAAGGCTTAAAATTGATCTCTCTTTTGTCTATTAAAACTTCAAGAAACATTAATAAAAAGATTAAAATACAATTTGTTCTGAAAATTATTACTTAATAGTGTTGGACGTTTTGCAGTTTTTTGGGGTATCAAGTCAAAAGTTTGCTTTTTTTTTTTTGTCTATGTGAGAGAGAATGTTCTTTTTTATTAGAATCAAGAGAAAACTAATTTATAATTCCTTACAATTTACCTTCATTTTAGATTAAGTCTCTCAATTTTATTAAACCCTTCAATTTTTTACTGTTAGATTCATTGTTGTTAAACTTATCAGTTGACTTTGAGTTAAACGTTTTTACATTTTCAGCTTGCAAAAATGTGTTAACTCATTCTTAAACTCATGTTAAGTATAAACATGATTAAACATATGAGTTTACTTACTAAATTTATTGTTTTACATTTTTAGCTTATAAAATAGTGTCAACTTGCTCTTAAGCCAGTGCTAAATTTTTTATTTAATTATGTTTAGTGACTTTGTATATGAATTTCATAAAAAATTATTTATTGAACATGGTAAATTATGAATGTTGATTAATTTAATTTTAATTATTTGGATTTAAAATATGTTTAAATGAAACTATTGTTATTTTTATATTTTAATTATTTAATTATATACTTTTAATACCAATTTATTAATAGGTAAACTCTTATGAGCCTATGATTTATGTTTACAATCTGAGTTTACATTCCCCAGATAGGCATTTTTATCAAAAGACTGTAAACAGTAAAAATAATTACCCAAATACTATACTATAAAAACTATTTATCAATATCCTATATTTTTGAGAAATCGTCCAAGCCGTGATGAAGTTCCACCCAGACATCTAAATTTTTAAAATAAAAAGAGGAAACTCATTCAGCCTCTGGTGAATTTTCAGTAAAAATTACTGCCACATCTCCCTCTGCCTTGTGAACTTTAGAAAAAATTACAGTTAATTACCCCATTCCTTCCCATTTTCCCTTTACTTCATAGCTCTCTCTAACTGCATTTTGCGGAAAAATTACTTTTTATCTTGATACTTAAATTTATAGAAAAATACTTAAATAAATAAAATATTTATAGATATTTTCTAATATATTAAGAATCTAAATCTATTTAATTATAAAATATACATTTTTTGATTTCTATCTTTATCATAATTACTCACAATATTTAAATCAAGGATATTATTTGAAATAAAAACTTAATAGCTTCCTACATTTATGAAATAGCTTATAAATAAAAATATTAAAAACTTTAAATGCACAAAATCACTTAAAATAATTTGATAAAAAAATATGAAAAACTATGAACTTCTTAAGTGATATTTCTACTATGAACTTCTTAAGTGATATTTCTTAATTTTAATTTCTTAATAATCATTATTTTAACTACATGAAGATAAAATTTATTTCTACTATTTTTAACCCAACTGTTCAAATTTCATCCTTGCATCCTCCTTTCCCTAAAAAAGATATATATTTTTTAAATTATTATTATTATTTTTACTACTATGATGATTTTAAATTTATTAGAAAAGATCTATAAATATTTTATATTTAGACTAAAATATACTTTTAGTTTTTTTAATTTCTTGAATATTGATAAAATATTACTAAATGCTATAATATTACTAAATACTATAATATTAAGTTTAATTTTCATAACAATTATGATTGTTACAAAAAATTATTAGTTAAGACTAACAATTTTAGGGTTAAAAGACTAAAAATATACTTTTTAAAGTTAATACATTAAACTGAAACCTTACATAAAATTAAAAAACTAAATATATACTTTAACCTTATATTTTTTAAAATATTTTTTTTCCTAAATTTAAGTATCTAGATAAAAAGTAATTTTTCTACAAAACCTAGCCACATGTTTTCATTTAGAAAGACACAGATTTTTTTACCAAAAAAAAAAAGACACAGAGATTAAAGGGAAAATTGGGAGAGATGGGGTAATTAACTGTAAATTTTGTCTAAAATTCAAAAGGCCGAGGGAGGCATGATAGTATCCGCTGAAATTGGGCATTTAGCTGTAACTTTTGCTGAAGATTAAAAAAAATTGTCAGATACCGAGTTTTCCCTTTTTATTCTTAAAAATACAGATAACAGCGTTAAAATTCATCACAGCTTGAACAATTTCTACAAAATGCAGGATATTAGTAAATAGTTTTCATAATATAACATTTAGGTAATTATTTTTACCATTTACAGTATTTTGATAAAAATGCAGCAAATTATTGTATAATACTCCTCCGGTCCTTATTATAAGACCCAATTTGACTTTTTATTTGATCCTAATTATAAGACCCAATCCATTTTGTTTCTTATATTTATGCATTTTTTTCCAAGATAATCCTTCTAATAATGATAGTTTTAGCCAATATACTTAATTAGCAAGGATATTTTAAGAATGACAACACTTATTTATTATAAATAACCAACTTAACTTACTTCCTTAATCTCCTCAAATAAGTCAATTGGGTCTTATAATTAGGACCGGAGGAGTATTTAACAAGCGACCAGGTCAAGCACTTGTGGATTCAAACACTCTAAAATCAGGAAATATCAGAACATGAACACGCAACGATAGGGAATTGAAATGAGCAATACAACAAATGGGTCCGCCAGAGTCGAGTATAAAACGCAGCAAATCGAGAGTCCATAAAGCAAAGCGCAACAACACCTACGCAAAGGGCCAACCAGACCCTTTATTTGAAACTGAAGACACAAGCAACGAAATAGAACAAACGAGACACAAGCAACGAAATAGAACAAACGAGAAACTTCAGCACAGCGCATTACTCTTCCTCTGACTCTGATTCTGCATTCTGAAGCCACTCGATGAATGGTTGAGCATTCTTCCATATCTTAGAGTCCTTGGAATCTCCCTTGAGCCCTTTCTGATACCACTGCACTATGTGCTCTTCCTCCAGCACATCAGCATCATAGAGTGCCTTCAGCACTAAGGCAACCTCCTTCAAAGCATTGGAACTGCCCTTGCAGCAGAAGTCCTCAATTGCACAGAGCAAGAGCATCTGCGACCCTTCCTCCCCAGCAACAGCAGCAGCAAGGTAGCTCCTCTTTTTGACAACTTCCTTGGCGAATCCTTTCTCAATGCCGGAAAGAAGGGCCTCAAACAAAGCACTCATTTTTTCCTGAGAAGATGCAGAAAGGGATGCTAAATGGTGCTGAAGTTCCTTCGCAGATACACCTTTCTGCAAATTTGATTTGACTTCCTCAACAAGAGACTTGTAGGGCATTGAGTTCCCATTCTCAGAACCACCATTAACCTTGTTAGCTGCTTTTGCCCTCTTCTCTGGCTCTTCCGTAGAGAGCATAACCATATCAGCTGTCACAGCACTTAATTGTTCCTGGATGCGTTGGCGAGCAGCCTCCAGTGATGTATCTGTTTGCCACTGGATATCATCATCATCATCATCCTCTTCCTCTTCAACACGAGGCTCCTCATGAACCTGACCATGAGTAGGCGATGCACGGTCCTCATCAGAGCCAGTGGATTTTTTTTTGATTTTGTAGTTCCATCCTTGGAAGAGGAAGAACCCTTCTTCTTACCCTCCTTTTTCAATTTTTTCAGTTCCTCATCAGCCGCTTCACCTTCTTTCAGTCTCTCCTTCTCAGCTCTCCTCATCGCCTTCTTGTCTTTGGACCCTTTCTTGGATTCAGGAGGATTCTTGATTATAAAGGTGGTCAGCTTGTCTCTCATGTCCACATCTGACACAAAGCCGCAGGCAGCACATTTCAGCTGGATCATTTGACTCTTGGTGATCATGATCTCCGTTTCAGGATTCCCACAACCATAACACTGAACATATTTCTTAATGAAGTTCTCCAGAAGACCAGCAAGTTTTGCAGTATCATGTGCCCCATTAACATGAGAAGTCCCAGCTTTCTCATCAAATTTGGATTGAGCTCCAAGCTCACAACCAAAATACTTGGTTGTGTAAGAAGCTGGCCTTGCCAAAGCCTTTGCAATATCAACCATATTAACTATGTTGGTTTTGATGCCATTGCCTCTGCCCTCGATTTTGGTGATCATTTTGGGCATCTTATACCTGTAGAAGGCATCATCACTGTTTCCAGCTCCAATGTTTTGCAATGCCATGATGACAAATAGTGAAATTCCAAAAGACAAACTAGGTATCACAGGCAAAAAAGTTTTGACTTTGGAGTAAAAGCAGTAGCAGAGTTGGCTTTTAAGGCTGCGAGGACTTGTGAAGAAGACCCTCCTCTAACTATAGGAGGTTGCCACCAGAAGCAACCACAGAACTCAGTGTATTCCTGATATGGCTCGAGATGCATGCAGCTGATTTTTCTTGGCAAGGGTCTGTACTTTTTTCTAGATGAAGGAAAATACTGTCCAAGCAATCCAACTGATTCCAAGTAGATGATGGCTCGTTCGGACATAAAAAAGCCTCCAACGCAACACCTTCACCTAAGAATCTGCGAAACTTGCAGGAATCCTGGATCAAGAACAGGAAGGTTTATTATTCAGATAACACAAGTTGAAGAGTGAAAAATACCAATGATTCATAGAAAGTTAATACTGAAAGTATGATAACAGGCAAATTACAAAAAAATATGAGCTAAAGACAATCCTTCCACCACCATATCCAGGCAAAGGCAAGATAATGAATCTTCCTATAATTTTAAGCAGAAACCGCACTGCATATATTCTAAACAATTAAAGTACATATGAACTCAAGATCAACTGTCTCTCCGACTATGACATGAAATAACAAACAACGGAAAAGTCTATACTTGAGTAAGAGTTACAGAAATAGTTTGCCAAATCGTCCATATATCTAAAACAGAAAACCCGAACTCCAGAACTCCACTCGGCATCAATGCATATAATTATTTCATCCAGAAAACATTAGGTTTGATTTCGATTTATGGCACCGATCGATTGAAATAAAAATAAAGTTTCAAATGAAAATAATTTAGCATCACATGCGAACCGAAATTATTCAAAGAAAACACCAAAAAAAATAAAAATAAAAACTTCACATATCAACATGAACAATGTGCTGTGTGCAGTAAATTAGCAGGGCAAATCCCAGAAGCTAATTAGATGTTTCTAATTTCCATCAAATATATTGATGGGAGCATCCGAGAATCCGAAACAGAATCGATTTCCCTACTTTCGTGAATCTGTAACAGGTACAGGTATATAACGAAACACACAGATTGTTAGCGACATATTGTTGTATCCATTGAATCAAAACAACATCGGTTACATATATTCTACCAAACGAGTTAAAGATACAATCGAGAACTGAAATCGATCATGATCTAAGCTTGCTCAACTAGAAGTCACCAGCAATTATACAAAAAGCCAAGAACGAAAAATCAGATTACCAAATATTAAACTACAAAAAAAAGAAAGAATAAATGACCGATAAGAAACTCGTACCTGCAGCCAGTCAAGACAAGAATCAATGCCGAAGAAAGCAAGTGAAGGAATAAGGAGAGGCTTGGAGGAGGAGGAAAATGCTAGGGTTAGGGTTGAGACGAATGCCGGTATATGAAGATAGGGAAGAAGGCCGGGATGCTCATCCCAATATATAGCCGCCTCAGGAGGCGAAACGAGACCCTTCCTTGATTTTTTCCCCCCGCTTAGATAAAATATGTCTTTGTTAATGTAGAGTCCAAATAATAATAAAAGATAATTTTGTTGATTTTTAAAATTATTAATTTAGTCCTTTAATTTTAAAAAATATATTTTTAGTACTTTAACAAATTGTTAACAAAAAATTATGATATTGAAATATTGAATGCTGATAAATCATTCTTAAACACTAAAATATTAAGTTTAATTTTTTAAAAGAACCATGCTTATTAAAAAAAATATTATTTAAGACTAATAATTGTAAGATTAAATTACAAAAAATAAATTTTTTAAAATCAAAAGACCAAACCAAAACCTTATATAAATATAAAAGTAATAGACTAAATATATATTTTAACCAAATTACAATGAAAATGCCATGAGTAAGCTGAGCACATATAAAAAAGGTTATCCTAGATCTTATCTATAAATATATATATATATATATATGTTAAGAACTAAAATAAATAAATACAAAGACAAGAGTGCACAACATGTTAAAAAAATAAGCACAAATTAAAAGAGAAGATAAAAAATTAAAAAAAAAAAGGCTAAGGAAACAGAAATACACAACTACAAAAGATTAATCGGGCATGATAAAGAAGCAAAAAATAATAAAGAAATTTGAATCTTGCGAAACACACTTGTTGAGAGTACTTTAATTTTAACACCCCTAGTCCGACCGAGATTAGTTTCAAGTGTAAAGTGAATTGAGGATACTTTGAGTTATACAAAATATATATATATAACATTATTGTATAAGATTAGATCGGATAAAAATTTAAATCTTTTTTTGAAAATATCTTTTGGGAGGACTTAAATTTGTTACGCTGCATTCATAATTCACATTGCTCTTAGAAATAAACTTCCTTCAACACAATGAACAAAAAATAAAACCAGACACTAAACCGATTGAGATAGTAGTTAAAAGGTCAATTGGTAGAATGGAGTCAACTCGGGATCAAACCAGTCATATTAAAATAAAATAATTTAATTAAAAATAACAAAATACAACAATATTACTAATAACAAAATACAAGAAAATATAACAATAGTATGATTGTAACAATAATAAAATACAACATCGAGAATTTTAATGTTTACAATTCATCAATAACTAAAATTAATAATCAGTGATACTAAAATTGCAACACCTAACCTCCTGTACACTAACAGGGTCATTTTAATGCTTGTGAATCACTAATGCTAGCTTTTTGTCTTGAGAAAAATTGGATAAAATTTTACATTTTTGTTTCAAAACACGAATCATTTGAAAACAAAATTCCAATGCAAGAGTTAAAATCTATAATAAGCAATAAAATCTGTTATTCAGATATTTCAAACTTTCAGAATAACTGACGAGTTATCCGCCAAACCCTATCTTTAAACATGATGACTCTCATCTAGGATGATTTCATACAGAGAAATCTTATAATATAATACTAATGTATTACAACATCTTGATCAATGGTACTTGTACCCGGAAATACTTACCTTTTTATGGAGAATACAAAATAGTATTTACAATAAGCAATAATAGTTACTTGCCCTATAACATAGATATATAGGTATAAATAGAAATGTTATCAATATACTCTATTAATCATGTATAAAATACAGCAGGCATTCTTGCTCGTCAACTAGCCCACCTACTCACAAATCCACTTCTTTCCGTTTGGAGCTGCTACCCCTGGATGTATATTATAGGAAGGGAGGGTGAGATTCAAACGAATCCCCATAGTAGTAATTTCCAACTAACACAAATACAGATTACATAAAGCATGCAAAACAAGCCAAAGTGAAACATAACCTTGTAAGCTAATGCAGTTAAGCATTTATACGCAATGACAAATAGACAAGCTAAATAAATAATACGCAAATAATTAGCAGATACTGCCCCATCTCTATTAGCTGCGCGTAATCATGGCTAAATAATCCATACAAGGAATTAAGGATTATATGTTCTTATGTTTAAAAATACCAATATGACACAATCAGACATGCAGCAATCATATATAAGTATAAGATAGGAAAGAATTACTACCTAGATCTTCCACTTCCAAATCAAACCTTACAATCCTCCTTCCTTCCTGTTGTTTTGGTAGGCTTTTACAGATACCAAAACCTATTACATAGGTAAGGCTAGGTTATCACTTGATCTAACTATAATCTATAAATTAACTAACCTTCTTTAAATTAGAAATTACTTTAAATTCTACCCTTACATGATAGTTAGTCATCATAGATAATTTTTCTTATTCAAACTATTTACTTTGGATGGTTTCTTTCTTATCTCAACCCATACAATTATTTTACTTAGTAATGGTCAAAATATTATCTTTTTGTCTATTACATTTAAGGACAAACAAGATGTCTTCGTACCTCAATCACCATCCAAACATATTCAATCCCAATTCGGTTATTCACCTCTATCATTCAATATTTAAGAACGTCTAACAAAATAAATTCCAAGCTAATCAAATACAACTTCTAACATCTATTAATCTTCGTAAACTTAAATTTAACATTCCTCAAACAACCTTTCTCATAAATTCTCTCAGTTACAAATTCTATCCCATATCTTAATCATTGATTGTGCAATTAAGAATTTTCCTAATGCATACCTTTGAAATAATTTCTGAACACTATAATCATTTACCAATTTAAAATTCCCATCCACCATTTGAAACCTCAAGCAAACTTCAAACAATAAAATTCATGTCAATTTCAACAAACCTTAGCCGACACACACATATTCACCTCAAATTCTTCTTGCTTAATGCTCTATTAAAATCACTTAAATTCTATCAATCAAACCTCGTGATCAACCTCCTCTATACACCCTTCAATTAACAATTTCTTTTTCCCATTAACAACCTCAAATCAACAATACGGAGTTCCTATTTAAATAACTTAAAATCATAACTAATTATAAATCATATTCTTAATCCCTTTCATTCTCATTCCAAATTCATTCTTAATCTCTTTACAACTTAAACACCTAAAACCATTATTACAACAAACAATGCAAGCCTATCATCCTATTTTGATTTCTCCTCTACTTTTTCCCATAAGCATCTCTCACAACTTAACAAATCTGAAAAATTTTCAGATTAACATACTTCCAATTAAATTCACATTATCCTAAACCAATATCTCACACATATATAGAACCACCTGTAATAAACTCTTAACGTCTAATTAAATTAACTTTTCAGATTCAAATGGCAAACACCCGACGGCACTTGCATATATCTATATATATAAGAAACATCCTTCTCCTCCCTTTAACTTCAGCAACTTCTTTAACACACAATAAATTTAATTTCCACAAACTTTCGATCCGCACACCCATAATCATTATATATGTGTGTATTGTAAACCTTAACCGACTCCTTTCATCAAGGAAAATATAGGTCCTGTTTCAGACAATCCAAAACAGAGCAGCAACTTCACATGCAACAAGAAAATACATATGTATCAACACCGTATTATTCCTCTCTTCTACCACTAAGATTCAACACCAACCAGAGACTCGTTTAACCCGTGTTTCGGCCAACAGAAACAGAGCAACCATTCGGTTATATATATATACTTATATGTACATCCCTGCATACACCTACTCCCCCTCACTAGCTTCATAACTTGACAGCACGGAGGACCAGTCTAACATTTGACCTTGAAAAATCACAACCCAGATTCGGACATACACACACAAACCGGATAGGAATGCAGAGGACAAGAAAGGGACATGCAAGTTCAAAAACATCCTCCTACAACTCAATGTACATGGAAACCGAAAGCAACACTTGCAGAAACATATACCCCTGTTCGGCCAACCCAGAAACAGAGGCAAAAGAATAACATTCATCCACCAAAACTTACATGCAAGCTAAAAATCTTACACCATCATCAACCAACGTTTTCTCATCATCACCAAGTTTCAACTTAAACCGGAAATTCCTCTCACTAAAACCCAAATTTCTTTCATCATTAGCTCTTCAAACACCCAACAAACCGAAGGAAGAAGAGCAGGATGATGATCAGGGGACTCACCTTGTTCAGAATCTTAGCTCGCATGTGACAATCACTCCTCCGATCACCACCTCCGGCACTGTCTGTCCCGGTCTCCCTCTGCTGTATCTCTCTCAACTTTCTCTCCCATTTCTTTCGAGTGGCAGAGTGAATATGAGGAGGGAGGCAGTGTAATCTGATGTTAAACAGTGAGGTGGCACCCGTGTGACGTGGGAGTTAAAAGAAAATGTACATTTTGCCTTATTCTCAATGCTTCCTTTCAATTTCATCCTTTTTCTCTGTAATTCTAAAATTATAAGATAAACCCAGAAATTAATTCATAATGTTTTATATGGATTTATATTATCCATTAACTTCTTTGACTCATAAAATAATTTCTTTAAAATTTTCGGGTCAAAAATTAACTCCTAGCTATTTTTTTAAATTTTTCAAGAAAATAGCTTTTAATTCTAGAAACTAATCCTTAACTCATTTTAAGGAATTTATACCTCAAATAAATTATTTACCTCATAAATAAATATCATAAAGTTTTCAGCTTAAATATAAACCTCTAACTATTTTTCTTAAATTTTCTAAGAAAATAGGCCATACTACCCCAAAAATCATCTTTAAAATTATTTGAGCCATTCTTGGGAAAATACACTTTTCCACAAAATTTCTAATCCTTAAAACTAATACTTCATAATTTTTTCCAATTTATTTAGGCTTTCAATAATTTCAAATAAATTTTCTCCTTTATGCTTTTTCCTAAGTCAAAAAATTTGTGATGTTACAAAAATCATCACTAAAATTCATTTAAATATATAGTGACTGAGATATTAAGAACTAAATGAAAACAAATAGGATTAATAGCAATATAATCATTCAAACTGGTTTTTACCGGTTCACACCGGTTTGACCAATTCAACTCTTGACTGATTTAATATCTAAACCAAATCAGACTACTGGCTGTTTTATTGGTTTTCTGATTTAATCGGCTGGTTCGATCCTTTTTTTTGTTCTATACCTCAACATTATGATAATTAAAATTTTTATTTAAGATTAATAAGTTGAATTAATTTAAATAACGTTAGTAAAAAATTTTTTGCAAAGGTAAGATAATTTAACATTGTAATTTATCTTTTAAATATTGTCAATTAAAATTTTTCTAAATTGTTTTTTTTAAATTCAAGTATATATGCACTTCATATAAGATCAAAAATAGTTCTCATGAGTCAAAGCCCTTATAACTTAGTGACATTGATGCCCTTTTTAAGTAGAAAGTCGTGAGTCCAGCTCAAAAAAAAAAAAAAAAAGAAAGTCGTGAGCTCCATCTCACTTTATAATCTCATACCATTAATACTTGTTTCTTTAATTTGTAAAAAAGTACTCCGTAGTTCTCATCAAAGACAAGCCAAGCCCAAAAAAATAAAAGACAAGCCAATTTACCAGGCAAGTGCACCCTCACAAACATGCCCAATTGTTAGTGTTGGCCCATTTTGGACAATGCGTCACCTGGGGCGGGGCAAGAATTGGACCTCAAATTTTAAACATCGACTATTCAGACGGAGCATTATTCATGAGTCTTTAGTTTTAATTTTAAGGGTTTCGAGTACGAACGTGGATGAGGAAAAACTGAGAAGAAAATAAGTAAATATTTAAATACCTAAAATATCTTTGTCTTTATATTAAAATATATTCATGATTAAAATCAAATTAAAAATCACCATAAAAAAATTAAATCAGTATTAACATCATCAAATAATTTAAAATCAATTTACTTGATAAACATATACTATTAGGTTATTATATTTTAGAATCAAATAATTTAATAAAAAGACGTTATTATTGTCCCCTCTTCGCATGTAAAGTGGGCTATATTTACCTTTTTTAATTAAAAATTATTAAAAGAAAATAAATAAATTACATGTTATCGAACATTATTAATAAATGATAAAACTTTAGTGCAAAGTGAAAGGATTGAAGTGAAATATAGTGGCTTGAGAAATTAATATCACAAAAATGTCAATAATAATACTTTAAAATGAATCATAGCACTTATACAATAAAATGTCCATCTAACGCCATGACCATGAAATGTCATATATGTTTGAATTTATTTACAAGAATCACTCAAAAGTTAACAAAGAAACACTCCCTTGTTTAATTGCTCTAGAAAACAAGTATTCTATCAAAACTACAGAGAGCAAGTTTCTTCCTTGGCATTCATATATACTTTCATATGTTTCCATTTATCTTTCAGATCAGCAGTGCTTAACACTTGCTATGGAATAAATGACAACAAAAGTTGATGCTATGAACTACAAGAAAGTCTCGTGCAATTATGAAGTTCAAGAACATTGTAATTCACCCTATTTGAACTTGAATGAGTATTTTATACGTTGAACTAACAATATAATTAACCAACAAAAGTTAGGTTAGTAGAAGAGGCTACTAGTCCTTTATAATATGGTGAACCAATGTTTGAATGTTTGCTGCAAGAGATACTCACATTTAGTACATAGTCTTGCTTAAACTGAATTGCTTCCAATAAGAGGCTACCTGTGAGTTAAAAAAAAACTTAAAATATCACTAGTGTTATTCTTGGTTAAAGCTCAAAAATTGTACCAGAACCCATTTGACATTACCACAGATTGCTGAAAGTCTGTTGAATTAGTTCATGTTGGAGTAAACCAGCACTCCATCAATTGACATTGCCGGTCCATATTTTTGTTTCAAAAGCTATATAGGATTAATCCCAGAGTAAGAGCACTTTTATGCTGAATTAATTACTAGCTTTTGAAACAAAAATTGGTTCTCAACGAAGCAAAAGATTTTGAAGATTGAAACTACTTAGCCAAAAGGCACAGGCTTTAATGCAAAATTGATTATTGAGGCAAGGCTTCCATTTGCGATGATCCATAATACACAAGGGACAGTGATGAGGATGAAACATTAAGACTGTGATGAAATAAATCTATTTCATGGGGGCTTGTTAGTAATCTAGATGATTGTGATATAAATTTTCACGAATGAAATGAATTTTAGATTCATAATGAAATATTCTATATAGAGTTAAAAGACTCAAACGTGGATGTGAATTTTGTAAAGAGAAGACATATGGTTGTAAGAAAAGGCTGATTACTCCTCCGGTTCTAAATATAAGACTATTTTATAGTATAATTTATACTACAAAAAAAGGTTTTATATTTAGGACTGGGGGTATATTTTAGTTTTAAATTGACAAATTAAATGAATATCTAATTCAATTCAATCAAAAGACTTCAATAGAAGGTAAACAACTACTTTTTGGTTCTAAAATATAGCAGGTATTAAGAAGTTGGTTTTGATCATAAATGTAAGACTTTAATCCATTTTTTTATATTTATTAATTTTTTTCAAACTAATAACTTACGTAATTTATAATTTGATATATAATTTAATGTTATATAGCAATATTTTGTGGGATCATGTCACATTTATAATTTATTAGAATTAAATAATTTATCTAGCTTTATTAATATTCTTAAATTAAATAAACAGCTCTTATATTAAGAATTAGAAGCACACTTCAGATTTATAAAGACTTCTTTATTACACAAAATTATAATGACTTTGTTAGACCAAGCCGAATGTCAAATTTATAATGACGGCTAAAGGTTGACGAAGAGAGACAAAACACGATCGGGGGTGGAGCAGCAATAAGTGCAGAAGGTGAAGACTAGGGTGTAGAAGGAAAAGAGAGGCAGAGAGCTCCAAAAAGGCCTTCTACAATAATTAAGCTTCCCCCACCCCCCAAAAAAAAAATCATTCAATTGGTTATGATAGAAGTTGTGGAATGACAGCTAGAAATAATATGATATTTAGTTAATGACAAACAATCAAAAAGACAAAAAATGCCTTTTTAAAGGGAAACAAGAAGAAGCAGCCAAGGAACAACAACCAGCAAGGTGGAGGAGAAGGACGGCAAGGATCTTGAAGCCAAGTTGATGAAGAAGATGAGACAGTGTTAATAATAACTTAAAAAAAAAAAACTTATCCTTTGTTGTCATTTGATTCAATGCACTTCGTTTCACGTTTATGTTTTGTATAGAAGTCCACATTTTAATTAGTTTAAATAGTATCAACTTGAGACGGGTGTGGGGAATCTTTGAATTGTGTTTTAAGTTTTTATCTTGTTAGTCAAAATTATAGTTGGGTTAATCGTTCGGAGGCTTTATAAATAAGAGTAGTCTTAGTAAGTGATTTAGTTGTGTGGGATAGTAAAATTCTTACTTACTGAGAGGTGACAACAATCCCCAAGTGGGTTTGTTGGCCCTCCTTGATAGTTTTGTTATCTCTTTTGTTTATCATTAATAAGAATTTAGAGTTTTCCTATCTTCATTCTTCATTCTTTTACATGTAAAATCCATTACATGTAATACAACCAAAACGAGGGTCAAGTCACTTCTAACATTCATATCAATAAGATCGTCTAAAAGATGATTAGTGTCCATGTTTTCCCTAATAAATATAACAGTTCTTTTATGTGTCATGAAATTAAAGTTTGAATTTGTTATTTCTACAACCATCATTTTACCCTATCATTATCACACTTTCTCTTCAAATCCTCCAATTTTGGAAGAGATGGGTGAAAAAAAATATTTTAGGAAGCCAAACAGAGGAGAAGGGACTAAAATTCCTCCATTTCCCTGTAAAATCTCTCGTACAAAACACACTGTAAGGGAGGAAGGAAAGTTGCTCCTCTCTCCTCATTTGATAGAAAACTTTTTAAAGAGGGAGGGTCCCCTCATTTCCCTTTTTAGTCTCCCATTCAAAAAGTAAAGTTTCTTTTTCTTTTAAGAAAGATGAAAAGGAAAATATTTTATTATATATTAGTTTAGTAAAAATACAATTTATTTTTATCTTCTCTTTGGCCCTCCTTTCTTCCCTCTAAATCTTGGCATTTTAATAACTTTAATCAATTCAGCTTATTCACCTTCTATGTTCATTAATTCAACTGAAAATATGAAACTAGTAAAAATCGTGTTGAAAAAAAATATGAAATGATAAAAATTATGGGAAAAATAAGCATGAACAATTATTATAGTTTTTTAAAAATTCAATATAGAATAATAAGAACTTAAGTTAGATAAAAACATTAATAACCATGTTTTAATTAATCTAGTGCTTGCAGCGAAAGAACATAATATTGTGTTTTTACATCGAGCTTCTTTTTTTTTTTTGACCAAAACAAGAGTCCATTTTATTATACTCAAAAAACAGGATACACACGCTAATAGCCACTTAAGGCTTAAAGAATAAAAACACTCAAGAAAACGCCTAGGAATACACCTAACACACAAAAACTGAACCAAAAAAAGACAAAAACAAAAAGAGCCAAAAGAACAAAAGTAACCAAAGAAAGAAAGCAGAAAAACCAGATACAAAGCCTTAACCAATACCAGATCTATCTAAGCTGCCAAGACATACAGATGCACCAGCATTCCGTCGGCCAACTTCCTCATCAACAACCTGATCTGATCCTGCAGTGCAAACAGTATCAAACCAAGACTCCTCATCTAATAAGAGTTTGGTAAGAGGGGGTGGAGGTTGGACAAAGCAACCTTCAACTCTCACCCCCTTTGAACCTGAGACTGCCAACCAATCTGCAGCCTTATTTCTTGATCAAAACTAGTGCTTGTATCAGAATTCAAACGTGCAATGATGTCTTCAACTACAACTTGTGACTGCCACTCACAGTATGCACTAGTACCATTTTTCACCGCCTTGAATAGGACCTCACAATCAGTCTCAATGAGGAACTTGCCACTGCTATACATCCGTATCAGGTCCAATGCTTTCCTGACAGCAAGAGCTTCTGAATTAAAAGCAGAAAAAGCTTGTACTTGTTCAGCAAAAACCTGCAAGACCTTGCCATTTTCACTCCTGAAAATTATTCCTATTCCTGCTTTTCCAAATTTAGCCATGAAAGAACCATCTAAATTTACCTTGATAATTTCAGCGCTAGGTGCATTCCACTTTTCCAGGATTCTCACAGCAGCATTTGACTCGTTCTCCCTCAACCATCCTCTGGCAATCCAGAATTCATTAATTAAAGAGATAGCATTCCTCAAAGTTTTTCCTGGTTCTATCTCAACATCTTGGAAGACAACACTGCATCTACTCTTCCACACATGCCAGCAGATAGAAGCAAGTAGTGCCTTTTGGAAATCATTGCCTTTTCTGCCTTCACCTAGCATCAACCAAAACCACTTATCAAATCTGGAAATTCTCCTTTCATTCACCATAACTCCAATGGGCGAGCCATACCAAACCTTCTTTACCCAGTCACAGAGAAGAAGACAATGTTCCACTGTTTCATCACATCTTCCGCAAATTTTGCATACTGGGTCCTTACAGCATTTTCTCTTGAATAAATTCTCAGCTGTAGCTAGACCACCATGTACTGCTCTCCAAATAAAATGTTGAATTTTTGGAGGAACTTTAAGTTTCCAAATCTCACTCCAAAGTCCCTCCGGTATCACATAGGAAGTTTCAGGTCTCATTCTCCTTGAAACACTCTTGCCATTCTTCAACTCGGCATATCCAGACCTCACAGAATAGTTGCCATTCTTGTTGCCTGACCAAACTAGAGTATCCCCTCTCTCCAATGAAGATAGAGGGATTTGTAATATATTCTGGACCAGTTCAGAATTAAACAGATCATAAAGGAGTTCCTTCTTCCACTATCCATCTTCTATGAGGTCACTAACCAACATTTCCATATCAACAGAGTTATTTCCTCCAAGGCACTGCTTTTATATCAAGCTGAAAAATTACTTTTATAAAGGTAAAATATTTAATTTTTGAATAGCTCCCTTCCTTTCCCTTTCTATGCCAAACAACATATCATTAACACACTTGTCCTTCCTTTTCCTTGCCTGAGCCAAACACAGCTTAATTAATAAAAAATTTGAATTTGATGTAGAATCAGACAGGTGTATCAATATTTTTTTAAAAAAGTAATATTTGTTATGAATATAATATCTTTATGGATGTTCATGTATCTATCATTATCTCCCTTATCTCCCAGTATCTTCAATATCTTCTATTATCCCCATTATCTGCAATTATCTATTATTATATCTGTAGATTCTATCAAAGATGTAAAGCCGTGCCTATAAATAGAGGCCATGTATAATGTATTCAGCACCCCTTGAATAGAAAGAGAAATACTCTCTCTTATTGATATTCTTTTCTTTTCTGTTCTTCTTCTTTATTTACAACACGTTATCAGCACGAGGGCTCTAATAAAGGTATAATATTCTGATCTTTTTCTTATTATTATACATTATGTTTCATGATTTATTGTCTATCCTCTATACTCTTCTATACTCTTCTACACTATGAGTATTTTTTTTCCCTTCTTTTCCTAAATGGCTTGAAGCCATATGGTTTAAAGTTTTCTACTTTATGGCCAGAAGCCATAAAACTTTATTATTCTTTCTTATGGCCAGAAGCCATAAAACTTTGTTTTCTTCTTATGGCCAGAAGCCATAAAACTTTATTATTCTTTCTTATGGCCAGAAGCCATAAAACTTTGTTTTCTTTCTTATGGCAGAAGCCATAAAAACTTTATTTTATACTTTATGGTCAGAAGCCATAAAACTTTGTACTTATGGCCAGAAGTCATAATTTTGATTTTTCTATTTTAATGATCAGAAGCCATAATTTTAATTTTCTAACATATGGCTAGAAGCCATATAATTTTTAACTCATGACCAGAAGTCATTCAAATTTGATTTTATTTGAGTAAATGGCTAGAAACTATGTATATATTTATTTTTTAGAAATATTTATTGTTTATTGTTAATTTATTTTGATTTGATAGATATGATTTTAAAAATTATATCTGCAAAGACATATATACCAAATTTTGTCTCTTTCTCATTTAATTTTTTTTCATTTGTTTCCTTTTGGTAATTTATAATTTTTTTTTTCTTTTTTTCTTCTCATTAACGAAGAGCAATGTAATTTCCATACATGGCAATTTTTTTTAATATTATATTCTTTTGTGGTAGTGCCATCATGTCAAACCTTACAAAACTTGAGTTTGTGGCTCTTGACATTACTGGGAAGAACTACTTATCTTGGGTACTAGATGCGGAAATTCACCTAAATGCCAATGGTCTGGGAGACACAATTAAGGCAGAAAATAAGGCATCTAATCAAGAAAAGGCTAAAGCTATGATCTTTTTACGCCATCATTTACATGAAGGACTAAAAATGGAATATTTGACCATTAAAGACCCACTCGTTCTTTGGAACAATTTGAAAGAAAGGTATGACCACCAAAAAACTGTCATTCTCCCAAAAGCTCGTTATGAATGGATGCACTTGCGCCTACAAGATTTTAAATCTGTTAGTGAGTATAATTCTGCGATATTTAGAATCAGTTCTCAACTGAAATTATGTGGAGAAAAAGTCACTGATGAAGACATGTTGGAGAAAACATTCTCCACATTTCATGCATCCAATGTGCTCCTGCAGCAGCAATACCGTGAAAAAGGCTTCAAAAAGTATTCTGAACTAATTTCTTGCCTTCTTGTAGCTGAGCAAAATAATGAGCTTTTAATGAAAAATCATGAATCCCGTCCAACCGGCTCCACTCCATTCCCGAAGCGAATGTAGTAGTAAATGGACCAACACGTGGTCGTGGACGAGGACATGGACGTGCACGAGGCCGTCGCATTGACCGTGGACGTGGTCGTGGTCATAATCGAGGTGGTTCAAATTCCTATTCAAAGAGGGCAAAGAATGATGAGAATCGCAAGAGAAAAACTAGTGGAAGTAATAACCACTCTGAAGACTCGTGTTATCGTTGTGGTGGGAATGGTCATTGGTCACGTACCTGTCGTACACCGAAACATTTGGTTGACCTTTATCAAGAATCGCTTAAAAATAAAAGTAAAGGCAACGGCAAAATGCCAAGGGTAGAAACCAATTTTGTTGATGAAGAGGGCGATTCTGATTATGGCAACATGGATGTCACTCATTTGGATATTGCTGATTTCTTTGCTGATCCTAATGGAAAGATTGATCACCTGATTGG
This sequence comes from Neltuma alba, assembly GCF_004799145.2. Lineage (NCBI taxonomy): Eukaryota > Viridiplantae > Streptophyta > Magnoliopsida > Fabales > Fabaceae > Neltuma > Neltuma alba. The sequence goes on along the minus strand of NW_021634808.1, from coordinate 51,606 downwards.
TGATGGGAATGTTCAACAATAAATTGCTTTAGTGAAGTTAAATTTCTATGATTTTTTTCTTTTCATCTTCTTTTATAAAGTTTCTACTTTCAATGTTGTTATCTTTCCAAATTAATAAAATTACGAGTATTTTCCTTTTATTAATTTTGTTTCTTCCCCCCTCTCTTGACTATGTTCCTTGTAACGAAGAATGGCTCCTATTGACGTCAATCATGAAGATTTATGTCTTGTTGACAGTGCAACAACTCATACAATACTTAGAAATAAAAAGTATTTCTCTTCTTTGGTAATGCAAGAAGCCAACGTTCAGACTATATCTGGAAGTGCAAAACTGATTGAAGGCTCCGGAAGAGCCAATATATTGTTACCTGGAGGAACAATATTATACATTGATAGTGCATTTTACTCAACTAAGTCTAAAAGAAATTTGTTGAGTTTTAAGGATATCCGCAAGAATGGATACCATATCGAAACAACAATTGAGGAAAATCAAGAATATCTTGCTATTACAAAGTCAACCTCAGGTAAAAAATGCACACTAGAAAGATTGCCTGCATTTTCTTCTGGCTTGTACTACACAATTATTAGTACAATTGAAGTACACATCATTATAAACCAGCAGTTTATAAATGATAACAAATTTAATGTTTGGCATGACCGGTTAGGCCATCCCGGGACAATTATGATGCGAAAAATAATTGAGAATTCATGTGGACATTCATTGAAAAGTCAACAAATACCACAATCCAATGTTTTCTCATGTAATGCATGTTCCAAGGGAAAGTTAATTGTTCGGCCATCACCAGGAAAACTAAAAAGTGAGCCTCTCACTTTTCTAGAACGCATACAGGAGATATTTGTGGACCGATACATCCACCATGCGGACCATTTAGATATTTTATGGTTCTAATTGATGCATCAACAAGATGGTCGCATGTCTGTTTATTATCTTCGCGTAACCTGGCGTTCGCAAGATTATTGGCTCAATTAATTAGATTAAGAGCACATTTCCCTGATTTTCCTATCAAGAAAATACGTCTTGATAATGCTGGTGAATTTACTTCACAAGCTTTCAATGATTATTGTATGTCTCTTGGGATTGATGTTGAACATCCTGTGGCTCATGTGCACACACAAAATGGACTTGCAGAATCATTGATCAAACGTTTACAATTAATTGCGAGACCATTACTTATGAGATCAAATCTCCCAATTTCTGCTTGGGGACATGCAATTTTGCATGCAGCAATGTTAATTCGCATCAGGCCAACAAGTTATCTCAAGTCCTCCCCTTTACAAGTGGTTTTTGGTCACGAACCCAATATTTCCCATCTAAGAACCTTTGGATGTGCTGTACATGTTCCAATTGCTCCCCCACAACGTACCAAGATGGGGCCTCAAAGAAGGATGGAATATATATTGGATATGAATCTCCAGCTATAATAAAATATCTAGAACCTCAACAGGAGATTTGTTCACAGCTCGATTTGCCGATTGTCATTTTGATGAGTCAGTTTTTCCAACAATGAGGGGAGAAAATAAGAAGTTGGAAAAGGACATTAGCTGGAAAGAATTATCACTGTCTCATCTTGATCCTCGCACAAAAGAATGTGAACTGGAAGTTCAAAAGATAGTCAATTTACAAAGTTTAGCAAATCAATTACCAGATGCATTTACTGACCCAAAGAGAGTAACAAAATCACATATTCCAGCTGTTAATGCTCCTATTAAAATTGATGTCCCTGATGGACAACCAATTGTGAATGATTCTAAAGCAAGCATGAAGCGTGGCAGGCCCATCGGCTCCAAAGATAAAAATCCTCGAAAGAAAAAAGGAGTTAAAAGTATAGATGGCCTAGTCGAGAATAATTTAGAAAAGTTAGCAACTCCAGAAGAGTCATTAGACAATGCTAACGTCCCAATTCTCAGTGAAAGTCAGGTACCTGAAATATGTGAAAATGATGAGATCTCAATTAATTATGTTATGTTATGAATGGGATACGATGGGACCGAAGTGAAGTTGACGTCGATGATATTTTCTCTTATAATGTAGCGCTCGATGTGATGAATGATAATGAGGATCATGAACCAAAGTCAATTAGTGAATGTAAACAAAGAAAGGATTGGCCAAAATGGAAAGATGCAATTGAGGCAGAATTAAAATCGCTAGAACAGCAAAAAGTTTTTGGACCAGTAGTCCTTACACCTGAAGATGTAAAACCGGTTGGATATAAATGGGTTTTTGTGCGAAAGAGAAATGAAAAGGGTGAAATCATAAGATACAAAGCACGACTCGTTGCCCAAGGATTTACACAAAGACCTGGTATCGATTTTGAAGAAACTTATTCACCAGTAGTGGATACAACTACTTTTCGATACTTGATTAGCCTCGCAGTAAATAAAGGGCTCAATTTACATCTAATGGATGTTGTTACAGCCTATCTGTATGGCTCACTTGACAATGACATTTATATGAGACTCCCTGAAGGGCTGAAATTGCCAGAAGCATACAATTCAAACTCTCGAGAACGATACTCAATTAAGTTAAACAAATCCCTATATGGATTAAAGCAATCAGGGCGAATGTGGTATAACAGGCTTAGTGAGTATCTATTGAGGGAAGGATATAAAAATGATGCAATATGCCCATGTATTTTTATGAAAAGATCAGGAAATGAGTTCGTTATAATCGCTGTGTATGTTGATGATATAAATATTATTGGAACTCCTGAAGAGCTTGAAAAGGCAGTGAATTGCCTAAAGAAAGAATTTGAAATAAAGGATCTAGGAAGAACAAAATTTTGCCTTGGATTACAAATTGAGTATTTGAAAAATGGAATTTTTGTATATCAAGAAACTTATACAAAAAAGATCCTAGAACGTTTTTATATGGATAAATCACATCCATTATGTACTCCAATGGTTGTAAGATCTTTGGAGGTGGATAAGGACCCTTTTAGACCTCGAGAAATCGGGGAAAAAGGTGATGAAGAGCTACTTGGTCCAGAAGTACCATATCTTAGTGCAATTGGAGCACTAATGTATCTTGCTAATCATACACGACCTGATATATCATTTGCAGTCAACTTACTAGCAAGATATAGTTCTTCACCAACACGAAGGCATTGGAATGGAGTTAAACACATCCTTCGTTATCTTAAGGGTACAATGGATATGGGATTATTTTATTCGAATGCATCCAAGACCGATCTTGTTGGCTATGCAGATGCTGGATTTCAGTCTGACCCACATGTCGGTAAATCACAAACTGGCTATGTATTCACATGTGGCGGTACACCATTTCATGGCGATCTATGAAACAAACTATATCAGCCACATCATCTAACCATGCGGAGATTCTAGCAATGCATGAAACAAGTCGGGAATGTGTATGGTTAAGGTCCTTAATACATCACATACAAACTACTTGTGGCTTGTCTTCTGGTAAAATGATCCCAACAATACTGTACGAAGATAATACTGCATGTATTACCCAACTAAAAGAAGGGTACATCAAAGGAGACAGAACAAAGCATATCTCCCCAAAATTCTTCTTCACTCGTGACCTTCAAAAGGATGGTGAAGTCAATATCTAACAAATTTGTTCCAGCGAAAATTTAGCAGACTTATTCACCAAATCACTTCCAGCCACCACGTTCGAGAGACTTGTTCATGACATTGGGCTTCGCAGACTCAGAGATATCAACTGACATTGTCAAGAGGGGGAGTAAATATGTTGTACTCTTTTTTTCCTTGTCTATGGTTTTTCCCATTGGGTTTTCCTAGCAAGGTTTTTAACGAGGCATACTATGAAATATATATCAATAAATGTTGTACTCTTTTTCTTCTACTAGGTTTTGTCCCACAGGGTTTTCTTAGTAGAAGTTTTTTAATAAGGCACATATTTAGTTATAGACATCCAAGGGGGAGTGTTATGAATATAATATCTTTATGGATGTCCATGTATCTATCATTATCTCCCTTATCTCCCAGTATCTTCAATATCTTCTATTATCCCCATTATCTGCAATTATCTATTATTATTATATCTATAGATTATATCAAAAATGTAAAGCCGTACCTATAAATAGAGGCCATATACAATGTATTCAACACCCCTTGAATAGAAAGAGAAATACTCTCTCTTATTAATATTCTTTTCTTCTCTGTTCTTCTTCTTTATTTACAACAATATTTATTTTGTTTATTATTATAGAGTGTCACTTATGTATAGTCAACGTGTGAGAAGCAATTACTTTCATTAAAAAAAATAAATCATAATGAAGCAGATGTTGGAATGATCTCTTTGTGGATGGATTAGTTGAAAGGACCGGCTTAATAAGTTTATTATTATTAATTAGTCTTTGACACTTTCTGTAGTTGAAAAAGAAAATATTGAATTAGCCAAATTATGTTTGACAGCTTTAAAACGTTAAATAATTTAGTGGGTCGTACGAGGCTAACGTTAACTATTGCTTATTTTAAAACTAATTGAGATAATTGCGCGGCCAGATTGGTTAATCAACCTAATTAACAACTAATTATCAGCGCCACCCCATAATCTATCTGCAAGATAAAAATTAAATTACAAAGTTGAGGTGAAAGAACCTATTTTCAAATAATACTACTTTCAGTCCTTAATATAAAAACTGAATAATTAATTTACAAATATTAAAAAAATTAATTTAATTAACCACTTGTAACAAATGTGTGTTTAATTTGCTTCTAAAGAATACCCTTTTCTAGTTACATATAATGTAATTATTTCTTAATGGAAATCCCATTACTTACTGTGTGCAATTATTATAAAAAATTATCAATTTGAAAAATAAAATATATTAAGATATTATATTATATTTAGATGTCAAGATCGATTATGAGATTGAAAACGTAATAATAACTTACTATGATCATCATGCTTTTAGTTTCTTATTTGATTTTGGCATTTATATGGGCGTTAATTTTAGGGTTATAATTGATTTTGACTTATTTATATAGTTTGGTTTTGGGTTCATAATAAACGCATATTTGAATTGAATATATAATCAATGGCCAAACCTTTGTTTTGTTAAATGATCGAAATATCCCTCTCACCAGGAAAAAAAATTATTGTTTGAGTTAAAACTTTGGTTTAGCTTTAAGCTATTAAAAAAAACCCATAAAAATTAATTGTTATAACTTATGAATCAATTTTATATGTCATAGTTCAAGAAAAGTTATCTTATAAATGAATTTTATCCAAAATCCATTCTCCCTACTGCTAATTTAAAGACACGCTATAGTGGTTTAAGGTGTATGAGGGATAAAAAATCACATCAATCAAATATGTTCAATGAGACTTGAAAATACTTAAATTTAATCTGATAATATCAAATTTTAAATATTACCTCCAATTCTTAATATAAGAATTAATTCACTAATTTGAGTATATCAAGAAAATTAGTTAAGTTTGTTATTTATAATAAATATGTGTTATCTTTTTTAAAATATCCTTGTTAATTATATGTATTAACAAGGGTATTTTAACATGTGTAACTACTACAACGAGTACCTTGAGAAAAAATAAATAAATATAAGAGGCAAAGTAGATTAGGATTTTATATTTAGAATCAAATTAAAAGTCAAACTAACTCTTATATTAAGGGTCAGAGGTAATATTATATTAAAAGTGGTTTTCTTTATTTAATAGCATGAAAGAAGAAGGGGGAAGAAAAAAGAGAAATGGTCAGACTCTCGTTAGTTTTCACCGACCCTGATGATAAATAATAGGTTTTAGCAATTGGCATTTTCTGAATTATTTCCAATGTGCATATATAAATATAATTGCTTGCGACCTTCATCTTTCACTTTCTCGATAAATTAATATAAACTACTCTGAATAATTTGACCATTCACAGGAATAAAATGTTTTTATTTTATTTTAAAACGTGTATATAAATATTAAAAAATAATTTGAAGGATTACTACTATCTTTTACTGTCATTACCCGTTTTTTTTTTTTTAATTTTCTTCGTAAGGGAATGGCATAAAAGATATCTCCAATAAAAAAAATTAAAATCATAGTTTCATCCGACAATTAGGGGCGGCGTATATGACCCTTATTCTAACTATTTCCGGCGTCTCTGTCTAAGTGAAAAACTTTTCGGGATAAAATTTGGGATTGACTTGAAATATTATTTTGAAAAATATAATAAAATAATAATTTATTTTTAGTTATTAGAATTATTAGCTTAGATAATTAAATAATAAATTATTAATAACATAATTGATTTACAGTTTTTGTTATTGATGTTTAATTAAAGAAAACTAATAAGATAAGTAAAATATTTTTTTTGGTTAAGAAAATATTATTTTATATATGTTCAACAATTAATGTAGTAAGTAGAAGTAATTATTATGCATGGCTTTTTTTTTTCGAATTAATGATAGTATTTTTAGTTTATTAAATGTATAGTCATATACATTATTCTTTAGATTATATTTTTAAAAAAGAACAATAGAATCGAAGGCATTTTGTTTATTTTTCAACTTAAATTAAACTTGGTGTAATTTTTATAATAACTAAGAGCTTGGAATCCAAATTAAAAATTATTCACTTTTTGTTACCATGCATACCACCGAATAATAATTAAAAAAACCACACATATATTAAAAGAACCCATTTTTGACTCTTGAATGTTTCAACAGTTAGTGGAAGACAGCCTTGTCCCACACACACACAGTGTGTATATATGTCTTTTTCTTTTCTTTTCTTTTCTTTTTTTTTGCCATTAATATATGTCTACATGTATATATATGTGTGTGTGCGCATCTATAGACATTGTATAAGGACACAAACAGGTAACAGAAAACACAGTGCTATATCCAGCTAGAGCTACATGGCATCTTATTCTCTTCCTTCATTGTTCTCTGCAAATGGAAGACGTTCTCCATTATTCCTTCCTAACAAATCTCCCAAAACCCTCAGACTAACCAAAGTTCATACCTTCCAAGACGAAGGTCTGTTCATCTCTCTCCCTCTCCCTCTCTCTCTACACAAACACACAGATATTCTTTATCGTCTTCTGCAGATTTTCTGACTTTAATTTTGATTCTGCATATTCTGCAGTTTTTCTTGCACTTTCTTTTCTCTGCATATATTCACATCTATGTTCGACTTGATGAGATAAATCATTTAAGACACAGCAGTTCAACATGTTATACTCTTCCGGTCCTTAATATAGGACATAATTCTTGAGTTGGTTTTGGTCCTAAATATAAGATTCATTTTTTATATTTATCAATTTTATCTAAATTACTCCTATGGATACTCCCTCAACCATAATCAAGTAGAAGAAGGAGAGAAGGTATTAAGAAAGATGATTATAGTGTTTTAGGAAAAATGTGTCACTTTTCTTATAATTAACTAACTTATCTAACTTTTTTAATCTAATCAAATTAGTTAAATGGGTCTTATATTAAGGATTGAAGGAGTATATTATTAGTTTCACTCCAGGCAGACGAAGAAAGAGATGAATAGGTCTCTAATGAGAGCTAGGTACAAAAAATTCTATCTCTTTCCTCTCTACTTCAATCCTTCTGCGCCTAGAGAGAATCCCGGAACAATAACACTCATCATGCTTTTTTTTAAAAACCTTTTCTAGTTAAATTAAAGCAAGGAATGTAACTGACAGGCTTGGGCCCCTTGAAAAATATATCTATATTTAGTAACTGACAATACTTCCAATAGAAAGATACTTATTCATAGTGGAAAAAATAATAAAGCAAAGAATGTAATCACCAACAAAAATCCTAATTACAAATAAGCAATATGAACCCGCAGTTATCATTTTTTATACTGAAACTTATAATTGCAATCCTTTAATGTGACCAATTAGTGATTCTCCCTGAATTAAAATCTCGGTATGGAAGAATATGATTAATATATTGTAAAGTCATTTGAATGACGATATTGAATTGGTTGATATAACGCAGGGAGATCAACGAGGAAGGATAATAATATTGTGGATAAAAATCTGGATGTTTTGAAGGAGAGGATGGAGATGGTGAAGGTGAAGGAGAGATTAGAGAGTTGTTGCAGATGCGAGGTTGGTTGGAATTATTATCATCATCAGAATGAAGAACAACATGATGATGTCATTATGAACATTCATCGTAGAAATAAAACCTTAATTTCTGATTTGATTCAGATTATGGGTTTGGTTTGTGGGACTGTTGGATCAACTTGTCTCTCTGGCACACTCCTCCTTTGCCTTCTTTCCCTTGTTGTTCATTTCCATTCATTTTTATCCTTCCATTAATCATGTACTTATTATATGTAGCTCAATATATATATTAATATCATTTTTTTGATTCTTCATATGTGTGTCTTCTTCCTCTTCTTGTTTCTGTTTTTTTTTTCTTTTTTTGGGGAAAAAGCTACATTCGAGAATATTGAATTTTAAAATTTGAATTTTATCATCTTTTGATGTTAAGAAGCTTAGTTTGTGTGATTACAAATTTCTCTCAAAGTGTAGAGATGTTTTGCTCGCCGTACTTAAGTTTACATTAACATAGTTGAGTCTAACAAAAAAAACTAATCCGTTATAACAAGACAAACTAATTAAAGTTTTAATTCTCTTAAACGAGGTGCTTTATATTTAATACCTGATGATATCTTAAAAGGGACTATCTCCAATATAAAAAAATACGTATGTGCTTATAACAAGGAAACCTAAATGTTGAACCCCACATATAGGATATATTGGATCTCTTCTCACTGATTTTAATTACTATCATTAGATCTAACCCTTCAAATCATATACATTGCATATTCGATATATACAGATTAATATAAATATAAAATACATAATTTACATCAAATTATATTATTTACATTATTTATTCATCATTTAGAATACAACTCATCTTTCACGCTTCATCTTAAAAATATGCCACCTAATTTTATTTTTAAATGTAAGATTCTTTTTTATGCATGGGCATTATTTTTTATAATTATAAAAGATTCAAAATGTTGATTTGTTATATATATGTATATATATTGCCTTATGTCGTATTGATATGGATGCCGCACTTGCCTGTTGCTTCATGAACCACACCATTTACGATTCCGAATCCACTGCTTAATTTTAACATAAAAATTCTGATTACATTAAGAATAATATTACCTCCGGTCCTAATTATAAGAGCTAGTTGACTAATTTGAAGAGATTAAGAAAATAAGTTGAGTTAGTTATTTGTCCTAAATAAGTATTGTCTTTCCTAAAATATTCTTGCTAATCAAGTGTATTAACTAGAGCTATAATTATTAAAAGGATTATCTCAGAAAAAATTGAGTAAATATGATAGACAAAGTAGATTGGGGTTTTATATTTAGGACCAAAATAAAAGTCAAACAAGGTCTTATACTCCTCCGGTCCTAATTATAAGACCCAATTGACTTATTTGAGGAGATTAAGGAAGTAAGTTAAGTTGGTTATTTATAATAAATAAGTGTTGTCATTCCTAAAATATCCTTGCTAATTAAGTATATTGGCTAAAACTATCATTATTAGAGGGATTATCTTGGAAAAAAATGCATAAATATAAGAGACAAAATGGATTGGGTCTTATAATTAGGACCAAATAAAAAGTCAAATTGGGTCTTATAATAAGGACCGGAGGAGTATTAAGGACCGGAGGTAGTAACATCAAAGTTTCACATATCTCGTGTATCTTGCATCTAGTTAATTATCATAGTTTAATTATGCAAGATAGTGCAATAATATATTAAAAAGGAACGAAAATGAGACTATCGGGGAAAAGAAGAAGACTTGTATTCCCACGAAGAAGTAAAAATTGCCAAATACCATCTAGTAAAAATGACAAAAACATAATAAATCTTACATACAAGTTAAAAAAATAATAAACCATGAGACTTGTCTTAACTATCTAGTGAGGGGTTTGATACCCGATGGTATGTATGGAGAGGATCCCGTGACCAGTACTAAAACCCTCTTAAAAAATCTACTGTGGGAAGGGATTAGTTATTGCTAGCCATAGTAGATATCCTGGGCTCAACCAAAAAATAAAAAATAATAAACATTTTGTTGGTTTTTAATTTTTTAACAATGAACATTAGCATTTTTAAAAATTCACTTCTCTAGATAAATCCGATCCTATGTTGCTTGAAATATCACAAACTAACAATACATCTCTGCTATTATTCTCAAACAAATATTTTATTGCCCAAATCTAGTAAAAAAAATTTTATAATTTGTTTTCAAAATAAGAAAGGACGTAAATACGTAATGCTCTTTTCCTAATTGACGATAGAGAAATCAAACTCAAATAGTCAAATTCGTTTTTTTTTTAAAAAAAATCTCAATTTTCGTATTTTGTCTTGTTCTTTCTTATTTCTCAACGGACATCATCACAATTTTTTTTCTTTTCTTTTTTTCCCCCCTCGGTTTAATTGAGGAGACCATTGGTAGAATTATGAGCGGACGGCCATTCCTTTTAATTTTTTAATTTTTATTATTTTGGCCTTCCAGAATAAATTAATTGCTATTTGATAATGTTGTTTAATTGATTCCTTTACCTAATCGCGATCTCGGAATCCCGGATTCACCGTATATTTGCACATAATCCAATCAAAATACTCCCAAAATTTCTCACAGTTTTTTTAATGAGAATTTTGGCTTTTTGTTGAAATAATAATAAACTAATTAATTGTGAATGTCAACTTTTCCACACAATTCATGCTTTTCTATCTTATTAAGACCTAAGAACCCTAAATAAACAATTTTAATTTGGAGGCATGAAACCTACTGTGTCTTAACATTTCCAATGAAATAATAATATGAATTGAACAAAGAACAAAGTATCATTTTATTGGCTAAGTTATTCATTATCTCCGTATATAAACCTTTTGAACTATGTACAGATAACCTTCATAATAAGACAAATCCCCTAAATTATTATATCCAGGGGGTGTTGGATTCTAAAAAAAGCATTTTTAAAAAAGTGTTTTTACATAAGTCGAAACAAAACTCTTCTTAGATATTGACTTTGTGTACCATAAAATCACTTTTAAAATTATGGTTTAGTTTTTACCCAAACATCCTCTTAGACAAACTCTCATATAATTAATTTTATATATTACGAATCCGATAGACCAATATTGCTTGAAGTTTTTTTTATATATAATTAATTTTATATATTACGAATCTGATAGACCAATACTGCTTAAAGTTTTTTTCTTTTTACCAGCATACTGCTTAAAGTTTGGGGGATAATCTATATATCAATTAAAATTTGAGGAGTTATATGCACATAAATAAAATAAAATTTAAGTTATCACCAAAGAAAAAAAATTTAAGAAAGTATATAATTGATAGTTGGGAGTTATCAGTACAAATTTAAAAGTTTATGGAGGCTTATTTTTAAATTTTAACATTTAAATGAGTTATTTGTATGTAATCTAAAATTCAAACGAATTTTGTGTAATTTAACCCATTTTATTTTGTGAAGAGAGCCAAAATGGCAAATACAAGAAAACAGGAAGTTATCATTATATCTCCAACATCTGAAAAAACAGAGGAGAAAGGTAATGTCGTTTGTAAGGACTTATCACTTGCTTATATTTTGGTCTTTTTAATTATAAATAAAAAATAGCTTGCATTCTTTTTTTAAATAAAAACAATATTTGACAGATTTTGAAGCGTGTTTTTGGGTATTTTTATAAGATATTGTTGTCACCATATTCATGGAGAATGCAATTGTTCATTCAACTCTTCCTATCTTATTTTACTCACAACTTGGAGTGCACGCGAGTGCATTCTTTAATTATAAATTTATAGTTAAATGATTTTTATATGATGAGGTATATGAGGCCAAAGTTAGTTTTCTATTCAACTTGACCTTGCATGAAGCCTAAATTTAAATCAAACGAAATTTTGTTATAAATATATGGATAATTTATTAAATGACATGAACTAAATTAGTATTCTTTCAATCCTAAATGTAGGAACTAGTTAGAGTATTAATAAATTTTGATCCTAAATATAAGATTTTAATTTATTTTATCTCTCTTATTTATTATTTTTTAAACTAATTTATCTAACTTATAAATTAACATATAATATAACATTACATAGATCATATTTATTAGAATTAAAAAATTTATTTAGTTTTTTCAATCTATCAATGTTAATTAAGTAGCTCTTATAATCTCGTATATTAAAATTTAGAAGATTTATTAAAACGAATAATCAATACCACTTTATTTCTTATTGTAAATCACTTGTATATCAAACCCCAAACCAAGAAATACATTAATTAACCATTTTTTTTCACATTTATTCTTATTAAAAGTTGAGAGAGAGAGAGAGAGATAGAGGGAGGAGATGGACTACATAGGAAATGAAAAGTTGAAAAAGGGAGATGGAGAGGGAGAGGGAGAGGGACGTGTTTCAAGAAGCCATTACTTTAAACTTAAATTAATTAATTTTTATTAAATTAATAGGAGTAAAATTGAAAAAAAATTATTAATTATATTACAAGTGACTTATATTTTGAAACAAACTTTTGAGGTACAGTGACCTATAATAAGTAACAGAATGGTATAAATCAATTAGTTAGCACAGAAATTAGTGGTACTGAATCAATCCTCACATTCACAGTGGGATTCAAACTCATGATCTTATAGCTTATAAGTCAATTTCTTACTAACTGGACTAACTCTTACTGGTAATGATAAACATATTTTTGAAGTTATTTTTTGTGGTTATTTCTACATGAGAAAAATTTGATTCTAGCGAATCAGACGGGCCTAAATGTTAGGCTCCAAATTATCCAAGAAGTTCGTTTTCGCCGTGGCGGCGTGTGACTCAGTCTCCGCAATCCAGTTCATTCTGAGGATGAACAGCTCAAGGCCCAGCTGGGGCTGAGCAAACACTACTAAAAATCTGACGCTAAATGACAATACAGGAAACATCCTCCATCCTCATCCAGCACATTTTTCAGAGAAACTTCTTTGCGAATCTTATTTCAATTATCCCAATTTAATTTCTAATTTCAAATTTTATATTCAAAAATAAAATATAAAATGAAGATAATTCATCGAGTATTGAAAAATAATAATAATCTAATATCAAAAAACATTCATTTACCCAAAAAATAATCCAAGATCAAGAAATTCGACAAGCCTGGCTACGGAATAGGCCCCATCGTTTACTTCTAGAATGACACCATTCTCGAAATATGATTCGTTAATTAAGCGAGCACCATATAATTAATTGAATTTTCCAAAAAAAAAAATCCCGAAAGTAGTTCCTTCACTTCTTTTTTTTAAGGAAGTATTTGGATAAAACCAAACCGTAATTTAAAGAATAGCTTCTAGAAAATAGATTTTTAAAAAAATAAATTTTGTGAACAATATATTTTGTAAAAAAATAATTCTAATAAAATAAAAATATTTAGATAGTTGTTATCAAAAACACTTTTATATGTATAAATTACTAAAAATAGTATAAGTTAATACTACCTCTGGTCCTTAATATAAGACCTTGTTTGACTTTTATTTTGATCCTAAATATAAGAATCTAATCTATTTTATCTCCCATATTTATCTATTTTTTCTAAGATAATCTTTCTAATAATAATAGTTCTAGATAACAAATTTGATTAGCAAGGATATTTTAGGAAAAACATCTATTCATTATAAATAACTAACTTAACAAAGTTCTTTAATCTTTTCAAATTAGTCAACTGGATCTTATAATTAGAACCGGAGGTAGTATGATAATTACATAAAAGAAAAATTTTATAATATGTTTTAATTTGAAAAATAAAATTGTTAATAATATATTTTTTACCAACATAATAATATATAAGATAATATAATTAATAATTAATTAATGTGTATAATTTATAAAATATAAAATTAAATATGTTTATAAAAAAATTAAAGGGTGTTAGAGTCATATTATCATTGAGATTTACTCTAATAGACACAATCATACCCTCCAATTTGAGTCAGAAACAGAATAGATTTACTTTTTCTAAAATTATAGTTTTGAACCCCAAACTATGATTTTGACCCAAAACCATAGCTTTTGTTTTTTCTTGGGTGTTTGGCAAATATGAGACCCAAACAAGCCCTAAATAAGCTTCAATTAGGTACTTTACATTAGTTTCATAGTTAGCTTGAGATACTCCTCCGGTCCTTAATATAAAACCCATTTAACTAATTTGATTAGATTAAGGAAGTTAGGTAAGTTAGTTAATTATAATAAAAGTGACACATTTTTCCTAAAATACCATAGTCATCTTTCTTAATACCTCATCTCTCTCTTATACTTAATTATGGTTGAAGGAGTATCTATAGGGGTAATTTAGAGAAAATTGATAATATGAAGAATGAGTCTTATATTTAGGACCAAAACCAACTCAAGAATTGGGTCCTATATTAAGGAGCGGAGGAGTACCATTTTTTTTGGGAGGGGGGGGATCATTGCTCCAAACAAAACATGTTGTACTACGAAACATGTTAAAAGTCTAGTTCGCCAATGACGAAACAAACAACATCAAAATTTTACCATCTCCCTCCATTTGAGCGTCTACCAAATGACAAAAAAAAAAAAAAGTACACGATCCCTTGACCATTTAGAAATTTCTGAAAAAGGGTAAGTAGAAGGTAGACACATTAGGAAGACCAAAAAGTCGAAAAGGGCGACTATTTGAACCCAGCTTGATTCCCATATGAGTTATCCACCCCAGAACTAGTTTTACATGAATAATAACCAAATATCTACGGTTTAATACAAAACAACCAACTACACACGCATACTAACACTAACAATTTTCAAACCTGGTTTTAGAAGGGGGCCAAATCCAGAATGATGAATGATAGTCACTTCAGTTCCGAAGGAACGCCACCGTGGCAACACGGGAGCCAACCGCACCTCCAAACATGAAGGTTGGGTATGTGCGGATATGGCTTACATATTGAAATGGAAGATCTTTGCCTGGTTGCCCGTCCTCAGCCGATTCATGCTCCTGTGCAGTAGCAATTTTTCTCTGGTTGAAACTTTCGACTTCTTGCACCAGTTCATCCTTTGTACTGTTACACGATGTGATTACCTTCCATGTCAAGAAACAAAAGGAAAGCGTTAAGAGAGATGTCTATTATGAAAATTCGTCCGTTGGAGATATATAGCAACTTCATAGGCACAAGTTGAATACAGAATATAGCTTCAATCAACTCATCTAAACAGTAGATAATCTTTACAATTTGCAGTTATTTCAGTTAAGAAATACTGGAAATTTGGAAATAAAAGAATCCCCAAATGTTTTAGCACTTTGTAAACTTTGTTCATTTCAATATATCATTTTGCCTTTTCAGGAAAAAGAAAATAATAAGTCCCCAAATTCAGCATCAACATTGAACTTAAAGTACTTACTAGTATTCCACCAGGAGCAACCAACTTAAACAGGGAGTCCCAGTACATCATTCTGAAAATCAGAAAGCCAGGACACAGTTCCTCAGCATTAAAGCTCGGAGATAATTAATGGAGAATAGACAGAAGAATAATTCATAGTTGTTAACCCTCTAAACTCTTATTATTTATAGGACCTAATGTATTAATTTTATTCTTTTAACATAATTTGATGTAGACTGAGAAAGGAATAGAAACATAATCTTAGTAGGAAAAATAACATTGTCACAATAGAACCAATGGGAATGTAATATTTTCTATTACCTCTTGACAGGACCATCAGGATGCAATCCAATAGCATCTAGAGTCCCCTTATCCATGACCAGTCGAAACTGTCGTTCCAACTTTGTCTCGAGAACATCATCAACCTGAATCAATTAAAAGCAATGAATTATAAATGCAATGCAATCCATACCCATTAGACATGCTAACGGCATGAGATCAGGATTTCAAACTTTTCAACTTAATTCCATCCTTTTTGTGTAGTAACGAAAATTCGATGATGTTGCAAATAAATCATCTACCTCACTTGGTCACATGAGCGCAGTTTTTTCATTTCATGGCTGAGTGTTTTTTTTTTTTTTTTGGTCACGTTGTTGTGAAACCTTAATAGTGTGAAACTGCCGGGAGTTCCTAATTACCTAGGTGTCATAGAGGTTAGTATCGTCTTGAATTCTTAATTATCTATCATCATTGTCTTTAGTTTCAATTCTCGAGTGTTGTAAATAGCAAGAGAGGGGACGCAATATGTGAGGCTGATTTCCGCATATACACAACCTTTCCCCATTCACCATGCTCGGTGTTTTCATCCAGAAATTCCACTTGGTATCTAAGCCTACCAGCTTTGAATGTGCTGTCGAAAAATGGATGTTTTAATCCAGAATCTGCTTTGATAGCTAAAAATTTTCCATGCTAATGCTCCCTGAACACTTCTCAAAGGGAGCTTAACACCCCCTCAGTTTCCCCCCTCTGACAAGGCTCTGGCCTGGATTATCCGGCCCCCTTTCCAACAGAATTATTTACTTGTGGACATTCAACTTTTCCAGTGACAACTCAAGGATTTGAATCCACTATCAAACTCAACACCGTTAAAATGTTAGAACCAAGGTTCCATCATCAGAAACCTCTCAGCAAGGCACCTTTCCAAGAGAATAAACTAGATGTTAGAACAAGTCTAAGAACTGCACGCATACCGATGTGCCCAAAAAAGAGGCCAATTGGCCCTTCTAAAGTCCTTTATACCATCTACTTGTCATGTGTCATTATATCTAATGGTGTTTTCGTCCTGTCCTAACGTTTATGGTGTATTTCATGGCCTTTTCAAGTGATTCCCAGGAATAAAATTTATCCCTGTATTAAATGCTCCCATAGTTTATCTGTAATTAGTTGATTTCTATTTTCAAGCGTAGGGGACAGCTAGCTTTATGAGCCACTGAGATTTCTGCAGGTGGACATCATCTATAAATGCTGTATTAGGCTGTGCCCTCAAATCTTAAAATCCTATGGATAAGCCTGGCTCCAACTTCAACAGAAATAACGATGACCCAAGCACGTGGCATGGCCAATGAGTGAAAGCACACAAGAAAAACATAAAGCTAAAAGGATGCATTTAAACACCCAGGCACACTTACGTGCACACATATGAAACAAAATTCATAACATATTTGCATTTTAAGCTTACCAAAAATTTGATGTTGGAAAGCCCATCACGATCAGCAAGGCTTTGGGCAAGGCTTACGGCCCCTTCACTATAATCAGTACCAGTTAAATCAGAGAACCTGAATACAGACATGTCAAGAGTATGCTTACTAAGGTATTCACTTAAAACAAAATATAAGTAAGTGCAAACATCACTGCATGACCTAAATACAGAATTACCTACAAATGCCAATAGAGAATTTCATCTCAAGGAAACCCATAACACCCCATACTCCTGCTAGTTCCCTTTTGTCTCTTCAATTCAAGATATTTCTTTGCTTCTATTCTTTCTGTATCCAAATTAAAAATTTCCCATAAACTAAGTCATAGTTTCAGCATTAAGAAACCTATCTGGCCAAAACAAAAAAGTATCTAGAAAACCTATAATACCTCTGGTGGTTGAGTCAAATGAAAATAACCCCGTACTCTTAAAGCAAGGTCTCAAGTTTGAACCTTGTGAAAAGAAAATTTCACAAAAAATGTTAGAAGAGATATTTTCATTTGGGGCTCAACTATAGTCGAATTTGGACCAATAGGTACAATCACACATTACGCTCAAAAATAAAAAAACTTAATTGTGCTCCAGTATCCTTCCTCAAGATTTTGTTTCCTCACATAAAGATATTTTTTGTTTCACTTTAAGTATCTTGAGCATTGTGAGAGTGAAACTTTATACATTTCTCATAATATAAGCATGCTTTTGAAGAGGAGATACTTAAAAACACACCTCTATTATAAGAGATGTACAAAACTTCACCCTCATATGCTCAAAGATATATAGCTCATTTATACCGCTAAGCATAACCTTTAAGCTCCATCCTATTTAATAGAGTATATTAGAAGTCATTCCAAATACATGCATAACTTAGTGGCTCTTAATTTCATGAATTAAACACAGAAAAATTAACACATAACACATACTAACTTAAGAATACGACAAGACAGATGCAACCCAGAGGATATATAGACCATGATCATAAGGGAAATATTGATCTTCAATTATTTAAGCTCATCTATAACTATAAAACTTTTTGTTAAAACCTCATTAGCTCCTTCAAATCTTCCAAGTCATTTTTTTTTCTTT
This sequence comes from Neltuma alba, assembly GCF_004799145.2. NCBI lineage: Eukaryota > Viridiplantae > Streptophyta > Magnoliopsida > Fabales > Fabaceae > Neltuma > Neltuma alba. The sequence continues at coordinate 33,345 of NW_021634808.1, read as the reverse complement.
TTTTCATATTCTTTACTAGAATCAACCATGTAATTTCTTCCAATTGACCTAGCTCTACAATTACTGACTTTACTCGGACAGCACGTGCTCACTTGCTCATTCAAATATACTGAAGAAGATATTGGGAAGAGGTAGATACCGAAAAACACACTTATAAAAATGATACAAAATTCCACTTTCACAAAACTAGAAGATGCTTAGCAATACTACTTGCAAATGTGAGCCACCTTCTGCAGAAGGAATTAACTTGTGCTACTTTATTTCTGTGCCGAATTATAAAGTAAGGTGTATAGTAAATGCATACCCTTGTTTAGCCAGTTCCTGGAGAAGAAGACCATTGCCAGTTCCAATGTCAAGTACACTCCAACTAGATAAGAACTTATCATCCTGTTCAGTAGGCTCGTACTTGATATCATCAAGATTTTCAGGTATGCGACCTTGAGAAATGTCAAGGCACAAGGCTTTGGTCCATGACACAACTTTTTCCATCACATCAACTCCAAACCTACATACATACCAATTAATATCTTCTCCTTGTAACAATTTAAGTGGTCAAAATTATCTAGGAGTTCATGAATAGAAGTAAAAGAGTCATAAATGCAGCTATTTTCCTCCCAAGTTTCTGTTTTAAAATATTACACTAACCTTTGTTACTTTACACGTATATTCTTATTACCTTCTATTATCTTGAATTTGTTGAAGCATTAGCTTAGCCTTTTAGTAAAACATGTATATGTGTTTGTGGCCTTGTTTATGCTAAATGGATAATATGGATGAACTCGGTTAAGCTCGTGTGGCAAAGACTTGCAGAGTAATATTGTGGTAAGGCAAGAGAGCAACTACTGACTCCAGAATCTAGTATTAACTATACGGAAAATATAAACAGTGAACACATTATGGCTTTAAATAGCAAATTTCAGACGGTAGAAAGCCAAAATAGCTTTTTATTCCTAAACCTTTGCCTTTGTTGAAAAAAAAGAAAAGAAAAAGAAAAAGAATTATTTTTACTCTCATAGAGATGGTCAAAACAACTAATACTAATTATTACCCATTCTTGTATGGGTCATCAGCATATGGCATCTAGTCAGCAATTACGGGCGGCTGTCGGCTGATGACTTAATAAAAGAAGCGTTGAATCATGGTATCAAAATGTATTTTGAATATCAGTAAGAAGTTGATAGCATGCTTTGCTTCAAAACGATAAGATCAATTGAAAGTTCTTTTTTATGATGTTATAAGATTTGGATTATGCTAAATTCTTTGCCATTGGATGTTTCTAATTAATCTCCATGAAAACTCGCACAGAACAGTGAAGCGCATAATGTAGTCAAAATTTGTTTACCAGACTTCACCAGCATGGCCATGCTCACGAAAATTTGCAAGCTCATCTGCATAAGCAGAATCCCAATAACTCTGAAAACCTAGCATTGACGTAACTGCCTCAGCATCAGGTTCATCCTTGTCAGAACTGCACAACAACGACAACCCCAAAAAAAAAAAAAAACAACTTAAGGATACATAATTTGTCCAACCTGTATCACTGATTTAACCCTCCTTCCTTAATATAAACAACAAAATGGCACAATAATTACAATTTACATGCACATAGCTAGAGCAATTATTACAATTTATAAGCATAAAATAATTTAGGGATAAGAAACGATCACATTCATTATCCAAAATGCACAATAGCCTGATCGATCCTCTTTCACTTTCTTCAGTACTTTCAATTTCATTCTCTCAAAATTCGAAGCAACGACGACGCAATCAACTGCATCCGAAGTATTTCACTAATTCCACTCAAAATGCGTCATATATACCTATTCTCTCTTTACAGGCCCCTTTCACAGAAAATTAAGCGTAGAGCGCCGCAGTAAAAAAAAACAAAAAAACAACGAAAAGAGGAGCCGAAAAAGACCTGTAATCCGAGGCGGCCCGGAAGTTGGCATTGGACAGAGCTTCAGCAGCGTCAGCATGGCGCTGCTCGTCGTCTAGGGTGCTGCCGTAATCACTCTTGATGGACCAAGAATCTGCGGCGACAGAGCGGTCATCGTCGGAGACCAGATCGGCCGAGGGCACAGAAACTGCTGCCCGCGCCTGCTGTGAGGCGTCGGACTCCTCAAGATGGAGACGAAAACCGGCCATGTACGACGGTCACGACGCAGAGAGAGAGAGGCGGTTTTGAGATTTTACTGCTGTTTGTGGACTGTGTAATAGCAGGATATTTTCTTCGCTGACACAGGTTTCGATCTTGAGCTACAACGAAATGAGCCGAATTCTCTGTTGCTTCCTCTCATGGAGGATGTAAATCTGAAAGGCCAACATTTTTTATATATAGATTTAATCTAATTTCGGACAAATTTCAAATTTTAATAAATTAAAAATCCTGTATCAAAAAATAAAATAAAATTCACATTTACGTGAATGCCCTTTACTTTCTTTCTTTTTTTAATAAAAAACCTCCACGGTCGCCATGGCCAATCGGCGGAGCCGCCAGCTGCCAGAACTTCCTTGAGGGATCTAATCGAAACATATTTTTATTTCAGTCTTACAGTTACGGGCCAGCAAAAGAATTTTAAAATAATGTGGGCTGAAAATGTTATTTTCTTCACTGCGAGATGCCTCAATGATATTTTCTCACAGAATTATGAAGTTTCCCTTGGCTAGGTTTTATCTCAGAAATTTCATAGAAGAATGACAATTGTATCCCCAAATATCAATTTGATGATAGTTAGGTCTTTCATAAAAAACTGTGAAAATTGATTTGCAAATATTGATTCAAATATATACAAATAGGAATCTCAATTACAAATTGAGAATTATATTTAAAACATAGATGCTTGATTTGTAATTAGTACTCCTGAATTTTGAACAGTTTAATTTTATATTTTTAACTAAATTAGTGTTACAGGATTCAAGTATCATTCTACCAAATTTCATGTCAATTATGCTACTAAGTCCAAATTAAATAGCGAACTTTCTATGTTGTTAGCTTTTGGTTTGGTATGTTCGCCTCTTTATTTCAAGTTTTGACTTGCTTCACTTTAATGTGTCCTGCTTACTATTTTTAGTCGTTAATATAAAACTAATTAACTAATTTGAAAAGATTAATAAATTACTTAATTATAACATATATTATATGGGGTCTGTTTGGGTCAGGCTGGGTTGAGACAAGAGGTCTGTTTGGGAGAGCTTGGAGCTCATTGGGCTTATTTATTTTTGAGCTGTCTGAACGCTGGGCTGAAATAAGCTCCAAGAAGGAGCTTATCAATTATATCAGAAGAGTTTATTCATATTAGCTGTTCTGCAATGTCAGAGTATTGGATTCTTTTTTTTCTCTCCCATCCGCCTTTTCCCTTAAGCTCGCTCACTTCCCTTCTTTTTCACCTAGAACTCCCACCTTGCTCCGTTGCTGGTCACCTCGCAGAAAGTCCCTCCCTGGTCGCCATGAGCTATGCTTTGTCATCATCGTGAGCTCAGCGTGGTGGGTGTGAGGTGTGCGTGGCCTATTGGAGGCTGCTCCTTCCTCACAAGTCCAAGCTAGTCCTACTGTTTGCAACTGAGGTCACCACTGTTTGCTTGTGCTTTGGAGCTGTGCGTGGAGATCTTGCCTTGGCAGTCTGATACACCATCAGATCTACCTCTGGTAGCCTTCAGTTGGTTTGATCTGTTATAGGTTGGGCGGTAATTTTTTTTCTTTCTTTCCTGATTTCATCCCGTGGTTGAATTTGTTGTCGCTGGTGGAAGCCTTAAAATTAAAGCCTAAAAATTGGTTTAATCAAGAGTTCTCCTTCGTGCTGGTCGCCGGTGGTTGTTTTTTATTTTTTTCCTTCTGGTTGTCGTGGTCCTCTGTTTTTGCTGGCTAGTGGTTGTCTTTATTTTTTTCCTTCTGGTTTTCATGGTCGTCTACTTCTGCTCACCGGTGGTTTGGGCTTTTTCTCCCCCCATCGTGGTTTTGGTCATCTTGTCTGAGGTGTTGAGGTGAATTAACGACTATCTGTTGGAGCAATGAATTTGCGTAGAGCTTGTGATGATCATTTTGGATATGTGATTGTGTATACATGCATATGAGCTTGTGTATATTTGTATAGATTGTGTTACACTAATCATTCGGTTGCAATGCTGCTGGAATTTTGAAAGAAAAATGTACAAAAAAATTAATGGTTTCTATTGGTGTAAATCCAATAACCTCAATTTGCAATTTCATATGAAAAAGACTTTCCCATTGGTAGCTAATGCTTATCTATTAAGCAAGGAAAATTCTATGTCAAAATTAAAAAGGCTTGTTATTCCTAATATATTAATTTTTATGACTTTAGTGGTTTTATGTGAACAGCTTGTATAGATTGAAAAAATTAATTTTAAAACTATTTTTTTGTCCCTTTAATTAAGTTTTTGATAGCACAATTAACTACTAAATTGTCTTCCCTAATTAAGTTTCTATTTAAAATATGGCATCTCCAATTCAAAGATGAACAATTTTTTTTCAAACAATAAGAAAAATAATTGACAAATTCAGTTTTGAAAAAATTTTCACAACCAATTACCACTAATTAAATATTTATAATTTTAAAAAATTTTGAATAAGAAAACTAAACAGCTTTTGCAATTATAATGTCTTAATTAGTATTTTATGACTTCATAATAATAATCAAAGTTTTGATAAGAAAAACATTTACAATAATATTAAGAAAATAAAATATATGTTTGTTTGGTGATTACATAATATGGCTTTTATTATTACATAATTAGGGTTTTGGTTGATTCAGTTAGTGTTCTCTCAATCAAAAGGCATAGAGAAATGGATAATGATAAGAGAAAAGCGACATGGGATCCTTACACGACAAAGATTCTAATCTATGTTTGCGCTGAGCAAATAGTGCACAAGGAATGACAAGGAACATCGTTTACAAGGCCCGGTTGGGAGAAAATTGAAAAGAACTTTCAGGAAAGGAGCGGGAGAAAGTATGACAGGAGGCAATTGAAGAATAAATTTGATATATTGAGAAAAGATTAGAAGTTGTGGGATAAACTAATGTCTGGAGAGATTGGAATTGGTTATGATGCAGCCACAAATAGGGTTTTGGCCTCCGATGAGTGGTGCCAATGAAAATTAGTAGTAACTATTTGCGTTGGTTGAGTTTTAATTTTGAATATCCGCTAAGACTTCGCTTAATTTTGCCTAATTATGTTAATGTAATGTAGGTTGACCCTAATTTCAAGAAATTTAGACATCAAGGGTTGATGTTTGCATCAGATCTGCAAAAAATATTCAAAGATGTTGTGGCTTCGAGAGACTATATGTACGCACCATTAGCCTTATAGCTCCAGTCGGCACCTGTGACACAGGCTAATACAAAAGAGGAGGAGGATGTTTATAGAGTCGGCCTAGACCAATAGGAAAGGTCGAGGGACAGTGAGGACAAAAATTTCGGTGTTGACCCAACATCCAGTACAAGGTTCACAGATGACTTTGCCGGTTGCAACTTAAACAACCCTGTGAGTATTAGACCAAGTGGCTCAGGAAGCTATGGAAAGAGGAAAAGGGGTGAGACGTCTGATGCAAAGAAGAAGAAAAAAGTTGCTGTGCCTACTAAAATTTCTGATAGCCTTAGTGTTATAGCAGCTGTTTCTGACAAGTGAGCAACAGTATTGGTTGAAGATCCCTAACTAGTTGACAAGGCTTTGGCTCACTTGACTACCATTGAGGAGCTTAATAGTAACAATCAACTATATTATGCATGTGCCAAGATGCTTATGTGGTTGAGGTGGGCTAGGCGACCCTATTTAGGGTTTATGCATCATAGAAGCAAGTTGTTGGCATGGTTACTACCAGCAACACATGACCCAGACACATGGAAGGGACCTGTAGATTAGGATTTAGTTTAGGAATAGTTGTTTCACTATTGTTATTGCACTTGTTAACTTGAACTGATTGCTGTTTGAACCTGAACTGATGTGACCTGTTGTAGGAACTTTATTAATGACTATGTAATATATTTATGCTAATTTCTACTTGTCATCTATGTGTTTTTATTTTCTGTTTCAGTATGAAAATTATTTACACTTTGTTTATTGTAGTCCTTATAATGCTTACACTTTGTTGTCATCATAGTTATAAGGTTAGCTCCAAAAATGGCTAATTGGAATGATGATTCACCATGGAATGAAGATACTTTGAGGAATTGGAATAATGATTCACAATGGAATGAAGATGACCATTCAAGACGATTATCCATGATAAATGAGGAATTAACACAATATGAAGCAGTAAGTACATTGGTTGGTCATTATTATGAAATGTATATTTTAAACAACCCTGCAGAACTAGTGAGCGGATAGAAAATATATGGGTACAAGGCATTATGAATGGGCATGATGATTGATGTCCTGAAATGTTTAGAGTGGATAAACATGTTTTCCACCTCTTATGTACTAAATTGGAGGAACATGGTTTACGAAAGTCTAAGTACGTAGGAATCGAATAAATGGTCGTGATTTTTTTAAGCACGGTTGCACATGGACAATGCAATAGGATGATCTAGGAACGATTTCAACGTTCAGGGGAAACTGTAAGTAGGCACTTCCACAATATACTGCAAGCTTGCCTTAGCCTTTCGAATGAACTTATTTGACCCATAGATCCTACATTTTGTGGAACTCATAGAAAAATTGAGAATGATCCATGTTATTATCCATTTTTTAAGGACACAATCGGAACAATTGATGGCACTCACATATTGTGTGTTGTCCCCACTACAAAATGAGATAAATTTATTGGCAGAAAAGGAAATCCATCACAAAATGTCATGGTTGTATGTGATTGGGATATGTATTTTACTTTTGTCTTGGTAAGATGGGAGGGATCTGCATATGATGCTTGTATATTTGACAGTGTTATTACAAATTCATCTCTAAATTTCCCTCATCCACCTCCAGATATATGTTTATATGTTCCAATCACGCACGTTTTTAATTATTTCATATTTTTATTCGTTTCACAATGTCTCAAATTGTTTCATGAATTGTTAGGGAAATATTACTTGGTTGATGCGGGATATCTAACACCAAATAGATATCTAGGTCCATACAGATCTGAGCGCTACCACCTTCTGGACTTCCGACGACAAGTAGGATTCCGAAATAGTAACGAAGCTTTCAATTATTATCATTCCAGTTTAAGGTGCACAATAGAAAGAACATTCAGTGTTTGGAAGAATAGATTTCAAATCCTACGAAATATGCATAGTTACGACTTTCAAACACAAGTTTACATGGTTTGTGCAATAATGGCCATTCATAACCTTATAAGGAGGCATTCAAGCTCTGATTTCTATTTTTAACAAGTTGAAAATGGTAATATAGTTGGCAAACATGATCAGGCTAAAACTAGTCAACCATCATCTTCAAATGTTAATTCACAGTTTTTATCGCATATGAATTGCGTCCGTGATGCAATCAGAGACCAAATTATCCACAGCTTATCAATTAATTAATTATGTAATGTTATTATTTCGTTTCACTTTGTCACAATACTGCAAATTGGAGTTCAAAACATTTTTATCCATTCAAATTATGTTTCACTTTTATTTGCCTTTTTTTTTTCCCGTTTCTCTAATGTTTTCAAATTTAATTCACTTAATCAATTTCACTTATTCATATTAAATTAATTTAAATTTATTTTCTTATGTCAATTCATTTTTTTTTATCATGTTTCACTTTATATTTAAAATATTTTTTATGATTTCTATAAAGTTTTCAATTTAAATTCACTCATTAAATTTCATTTCTTCATTATATTATCTCAATTCTTTTTTTTTTCATGTTTCACTTTATATTTAAAATATTTTTTATGATTTCTTTATAATTTTAAAATTTAATTCACTCATTAAATTTGACTTTTCATATTGAATTATTTTAATTTCATTTGTGAAATCAATTTTTTATCATGTTTCATTATTTATTAAAACTCATACTCATTTTGGTAATTTTTCAACCAAACTTACTTTTACTCAACTATAATCCAAACAAACTTTTATCAATCTCATTTTTGCAAACTAACTTTTTTAAACTCTAATCCAAACACAATTCAGCTTATCCAATTTAATTTTTACCAACTTCACTTTTCCATAAGCTACTTTTCCTATAAGCTGCTTTTCCAATCGCTGATCCAAATGGGCACATGATCTTTCTAAAATGTTTATGTGTATCATTAGATTATATATCACTTTATAAGTGAGATAAATTAGTTTAAAGAAAAATGTAAATATAAATATTTTAAAATAATTTAGTAACTTTTTTTATCTTTTCAAATTTATTTACTGAGTTTTATATTAATAACGAGGAATAATATTAAGTATGCAAGCATGGTTTTGGAAGTTTTTTCGATTAAGAAAGCTGTCTTTTACGGCTTTAGAAGGGCAGTAGGCACTTCTGTTTTGTTCTGTTGTTCTTTTGTCTTTCTAATGGTATCCAGTTTTCATTCAAAAAACATGGTTTATGCTCTCTGGCCCCGTTCCCGGTGCAAAGGAAGAGGGTTGCCATCTTGTTTTATCGATTGCAGCTGCTGTACGGGCTATAGTAATTGGTCCCTGTTTTATCGATTTGTGCTGTGTTTGGTTTGCGTGTAACTTCACTGGGTTGTTCTCTTTGCTTTGGTTATGCTTCATGTGGGTTGGGCCTGGCTAGTAAAGTTTGCTATATCCATGGATGCACGTAAGGAATGAAAGCCCAATTTAGGGACCTTTATATCCCTTGATAAATATATTACGAGACAAGAAGGGTTAAGTCTAGTGAAAAGAACCTACCGATTCAAAGTTTGAATTTTTATTAGAAGATGTACTCACATTTTGTGCCCTGATAGTGCCTCGAATAAGATTATCTCCAATAGATGATACTTATGCTTTAGCCCAAATAAAAACTATGAGATACTAAATATGAGCATATTTCCTATTAGACTTCAAACCTTTGTTCATTACATTATTAGAGATTAACTCTTTTCACTAAACTTAATAAGAGAATACATGTACTTAGTAAATAAAATAAAATTCGCTTTCATGAAAAGGGTAAAAAAAGTATCCGCCAAAGAAAATGAGATTTTTTTTTACCATCCTAAAGAAAATGAGACATTATGGTATCAATATTCTTTTTAAAAAAACTATAATTAATTTATTGTATTAAAAATTAGAAAAAAAATTAAGTCAAGTTACTTATATCCATTATGTTAAGTTCTCCAATCATTCATGTTCATATGTCCTTTTTTTGTTTCGTGTAGATTTATAATTAAATGCTAATATTTTAAAAATAAAATAGATGGTCATGCATGATTAGAAAACTTGTCATAATGGGTATAAAGAATTTAGTGTAAATATTGTTGTAAGAATGATAGGTTTCAAAATATTTTATACCAGATTAAAATAAATACTAATTGAGTCAAACGATAGCAAATATGAAAATATCAACTGCAAATTACTAGGAGTTATTTATGAAACTGGAATACCTGATTTGTAGCTAAGACTTTCTTAATTATTTGCGACTGCCTAAATTGATATTTATAACATATATAAACCAAGAAAATTATCTAAATTTCATTGTGAAATTTTTTGGAATCCATAGGAGAGGGATATGAAATTTCCCCCAGTTTGATAATATGTTTCTTTTTTTTTGATAGAAAGAGAGACATGGATCTACTACATATCAACACCCTCTAACGCCGAACTCTGACAGGCTTCTCGTTGAAGAATGTTTCGTATGGGATCTGGGGGACTTCGAAACGTAGCAAAATCAGTTCCCATATTACGTGCATGTGCAGCCAACGCATTTGCTACGGTGTTCGCATCCCGTGGACAACAGGCCACCTCAACCTTGTAGTTCCTTTCCAACATCTGCTGGATTTCAATTAAGACGCTGTGGTCCGGGTGTTCTAGGGGGATGGGGTCCTGAACAAGGGCTACTAGCTCAGTGCAGTCACACTCAACGATCAGGTGTCGGAAGTTGCTGTCCCATGCAATCTTCAGCGCCCATAGAAGACCCCAAGCCTCAGCTGTAATGACTGATCCCCGACCAATCCTATACATGAATCCTTGTATAAAATTGCCATTGTGGTCTCGGAACACACCCCCACATGTACAAAGACCAGACTCTAGATGACGAGAGCCGTCTACGTCAACTTTCACCACGTCTACAGGTGGTGGTTTCCAGATGGGTTGCAGCAACCCCCCCATTTGGCGTTGTAATGGATTCTGGTGTCCCCACGAAAGGCAAGCCTGGGTACGTGCAATGAGACACTCGACGCTCCACCCTAGGTTGTTAAAGACCCGACCATTCCTGCTTAACCATAAGTTCCGGCACACTATGGGAAACCAGAGCCTGAAGTCGTACCCACGAACTCGGAAGCAACTACGGGCGCACCACATGAGCCAGGCGCAAAGATCAGTACCATCGAAGAACTTGTTCCTCCATTCATGTGGTAAGAGGGTTAGCCAAATTTGCATGCTCTGCTGACAGTCACGAAGGGCGTGTAAAACAGTCTCCTGTTTGCCTTCACACGAGACGCACTCGCCAGTGCAATGCAGACCCATCCTAGCTCTTGCCATATTAGTGAGCAACCTTCCTTGGGCGTATAACCACAAGAAGATCCGACATCTTTGTGGGACCCGCAGCTTCCATATATGTTTGCAGAGGGTTCTATTCATGGTAACCTTCCTCCCAGCAATTTGGTCATAAGCTGTCTTCAAAGAAAACACCCTAGAGGAAGACCAGCGCCAAACTGGGTAGTCATCACGTCCAGCGGGGGTCACGTGCATACCATGTATGGCCTGAAGAATATTCTGGGGCAGTAAGTGGGCAAATTTAGCCCAATCCCAGGTCCCGGTATCCGTCACGCAGTCACTCACTCTCCACGTTAGAGCCTCGTGAGGGAGGGTGTCTACTGCATAACCTTCAAGGGCATCAAAATGGGGTACCCAAAGGTCCTTCCAGAAAAGAATACTTCGTCCATTAACCACCCTCCAAGCCAGACCATTCTTGACTTCTTGCCAGCAGGATCGAATGCCCTTCCACGTGCTAGACTCCAACCTGCGTTTCTCAATGTTAGGAATTATATCATTCCCAGTTTTGTATTTCTCCTTCAAGAACTTCACCCAGAGCGCATCTTTGCGAGTTACCAGTCCCCACCCCAACTTCGTCATATATGCTCTGTTGGTTAATTTTGCTTGCTTTAATCCCAAGCCACCGTCTTCCTTTCTACTGCAAATGGTGTCCCAAGATACAAGGTGGATTTTCCTTGCCGTAGTATTGGAGCCTCACAGGAACTTTCTGCACCGTTTATCAATTGCTGCGCACATAGGATTTGGCAAGGGGGTTGTTTGCATCGCATAATTCGGAATAGAGGCTACCACTGATGATACCAGCGTATGCCTTCCTGCTAGGGATAGCGTATTGGACTTCCAACTCGATAACCGGGCATCCATCTTGTCAAGAATGAAATTATAAGTTGCTGTAGAGACCCTCCTGTGTAAAATAGGCATGCCCAAATATTTTCCCAGGTCAGACGAAGGAGTGTACTGCAGAAAGTCACTGATCTCTGTATGCCATGTATGGTGGACATACTTGGAGAAAAAAATCCTAGATTTAGTTGCATTGACTTTCTAACCAGAGATATCACAAAAGTCATCAAGAATGGCCTTAACAACCCCTGCTTGTTCCATATCTGCTTTTGCAAACAGAATTAAATCGTCAGCAAAAAATAAATGAGAGACAAGGATACTGTTCTTACTTAGTCTAAAAGGTTGCCAGTCTCCATCGTGAACTGCTGTCTGAATAAGATGTCCCAATCTTTCTATGGCAAGGACAAAGAGGTATGGAGATATAGGGTCGCCTTGCCTGACTCCACGAGTAGGGGAAAACTCCTCAATGGTAGATCCATTCCAAAGGATTTTCATAGAGGGAGAGGCGACGCATTCCTTTATAACCCGGTTCAGGTTTTCGGGGAAATTCAGCTCCTTCAAGCAGTCAAAGATAAACGACCAACGAACCCTGTCATAAGCCTTCTCAAGATCAATCTTTATGGCCATAAACCCATGCTTTTTCTTCATGGTATGCATAGAATGGATGATTTCCTGAGCGAGAATAATGTTATCCGAGCCTTGTCTCCCGCTAACGAAGCTACACTGATTTGGGGCCACCACAAGGGGCATGATAGACTTCAATCTATTGGTGATAACCTTCGTAACAAGTTTATAAATTACATTACATAAGCTTATTGGCTGGAAGTCTCGGATTGTCTTGGGGTGATCCACTTTAGGAATCAACACAATATGGGTGCCATTGATTTCTCGTACGAGACTCGGTTCCAGGAATATACGTTTCACAAGCTTCACCACATCACCTCCTACTGTATCCCATTGGCTTTGGTAGAAGAGAGGATTCAGGCCATCGGGCCCAGGGGACTTCAATGGACCCATATCAAAAAGCGCTCACTTGACTTCTATATCCTCCACTTCTCTCCCCAAGATATTCACGTGAACAGCATCAATGGCTGGGTATGTTGTCCCAAACTCAAGAGACGGTGTCTCTACTCCAGTTTCTGTGTAAAGCTCCTTAAAAAAGCGACAACCCATATCCATAATTTCCCCCAAGTTGTGGGACCAAATACCTGACTCTAGTTTCAAGGCTTCTATCCTGTTCCTTTTTCGCCTGCCGGTCGCGCGTATGTGAAAATACCGAGAGTTGTGATCACCCTGCCAAAACCACTGTGCTCGAGAGTACTATTGCCACATTAATTCTTCCCTTGAAAGTATCTTCTCCAACTCATACCAAAGTTCCTTTTGAATCCTTTCTAAATTTTCGGATAGCCCAGATACAGCAGATTTGCGAGAAAGGCCTTCCAATCTTCTGTAAAGTTTTCCTTTGGTGCGTTGAATATGTCCAAAGACCTGTACATTCCACCAGGATAAAGCACCAGTGAATTCATGGATGCCTGAATTCCAGTCCCCCTTCATCGCCCAATTATCTTTAACGAAGTTTCCAAACTCCTCATGAAGGACCCAAGGTGCAAAAAAACAGAAGGGTCGCGCGTTGGTTGGGCACGGGACCACTTTCTCCGTTCTGAGTAAGAGTGGGCAGTGATCCAATTTGAACTTAGGAGGGTGGAGGATCGAAGCATCAGGAAAACGCTCAATCCATAAGTCATTGACCAGTATTCTATAAGTTCTACTTTGGCTTGTCCCTCTCCCCCAAGTAAAGCGAGGTCCGGAAAACCCGATATCAAGCATGCTACTAGTGGTAATCCACTCCTGAAACTATCTCTCCAGTCTACCTTTGATACCTGTGCGAAGCCCAGAACGATCATCACCATGAGGAATCGCGTTGAAGTCACCCCCCACGACCCATTTGCCATGCAAGGATCTCTGAATAGAAGCCAGTGATTCCCATAGGCTCCTGCGGATAATGGCATTCGGGTGTCCATATACTATCGTTAGATACCATTCCTCGCTATTATTTTCTTTCACTTTGCCATGCACGAATTGTTCTCCTTCAGTTACTATAGAGAAGTGCAGGTTATCATCCCAAAAAAGCCATATGCCCCCACTAAAGCCCCTTACTTCCACCACGTGCGAATTAAACCACCCGAGCTTTTGAGCTATTAATTTGGCTCTATCCCCTGCTTGTCTCGGTTCCAAGAGAGCCAGGAGGTTCAGTCTGTATCTTATCTTTAGGTCCTGAAGAAGGCGACGAAAGAAGGTCCCACCAGCACCTCGAGAATTCCAAATCATCATATTCATTTTAACAAAGGCCGAGAAGGGAAGAATAATACCGACAAGGGTCCTACTGCTCAGTGGTAGCGCGTGGCGCTTCTCCACCCACAAGCATGTCAACGTCATCATTATCCACAAGTGGATTTGAATGCATAAAAATAACCGGACCCCCCACATCCCTAGGGTCTTTCGGATTTGAAGAAGCACTCTCAGTAACCTCGGTAGACGTAGATAGACGGGTAGGGTCTAATGGGGGTTCCTTAAGTACGACAGTACGGCGATCGACATGACTATTCTCTCTTGGAGTGTCCACGTGGGTTTGCTTGCTGAGAAAGGAGGCCTCACTAATCAAAGTCTGACCAATGGAATCTTGTTTAGAAGGGCCCTGCTTATCCAACTTATTTTTAATAGACATATAAGCTTCCATTGGGCTAACTACTGAGATCTTTCGGCCCACACCCATGGTTTTGAGTCCACTCTTATGTACACCCAGCTTCTTCTTTTGCAGATCCAGCTGATTGCCATTCGTACGGGTCTTGTAGTGCTTTTTTCCCTCTAACTAATTTAAAGTAATGCCACTCCGAGAATCTCGGCCCAGATCTTGCTCCCGATTACTTTTTTCCAACTGAACAGAATCTTCTCCCGTACTTTCCGTTAACACCATATACCGTGATCCACAATTAATCTCCTTAGATTTTCCGCGAAACTCATGTCGTGAATCACGCCCATGATCCTCGCTTGCTGCTTGTTGGACCGTTGGGGCCGCCTCCGCCATGGAGCCACCATCCATTCACCGAAGTTCAGCTCCTGATGGTCCTCTGACACTGATGGTGCTGCTCGTGCATTACCGGGATTATTGTGTGATCCCGTCCCTTCCGATAATGATGATCACCGCTGAGCTTGACTTGGGCAATGTTCGGCGTCGTGACCATATCTGCCACAGTTGAAACAAATGGAATGTAATCCCTCGTAGACTATTTTCTTCTCCTTTCCATTGATGAAGATCAACGGTAGTAGAGGCGCGTTGAGGTCCAGTTCGATACATATGCGAGCAAAGCGGCCCTTAATGTGCCGGAGGGTGTTCTTATCCACCTTGAGGACTCTCCCTATCTGACTTCCTACGACATGCAGGATACCCGGTTCGTAATAGTCAACTGGAAACTGTGGAATTCTGATCTAAGCAGCAATTTTTGAGACCTCACTTGCACCTGGTTCAAAGTCTGGTTGCCAGGGCTGGATCACGAGGTAGTGGTCAAAGATCATCCAGGCCCCTCTGTGAGGGCAAACCCGTAGTCCGTTGTGCTGCTTAGACGTACAAGAAAGAACCCCGATCCTATCTCCAAAGTTTTGACTTCTCCATGACGACCCCAGAGCTGTTGTAACTTCTTTCCAAGGTAGTGCTCTCGCACCATACGCCCCAGCAGACGAACGAATAACGATGTTGCCCACTTTGACGCCAGTTGCTTCTGATATTCTGGAAGGATGATAACATTAGGGCCCTTCACCGTGTGTTCTACTCTCAGACGTGATGTCCAGCCATCCCCAGTCCACCACTCTTCGTCTTCTTCATGATCCTTTGCCAAAGTATTCTTCGCACAGGCTTCCTTATACGATTGTCGTGACTGATCTGCACCCTCAAGGCTAGCCACATCCTCATCAGTCATCCAGTCTTCTACCCTAGGCACCGTCGAGCGGTCCGTAACAAGCACCGTGTTCCCCACCCTCACCTTCTTGCGGTTGCGAGCCAAGACGTCGGCCTCCTCCGTTGAGGCGGCCACCGCGAGAGAGTTTTCCTCCATTTACTTTCGTCAAAAAGTGAATGTTGCAATAACTGAGGGGAAAGTTTTCTTTCTCTCTCTCCACACATGTAATTTTATTTTATTTTTCTCCCTATTTCTCTTTTCATTTTTTTGAACATGCCTTGGATATTATTACTTTTCGATTCTTAATATAAAAAAATTAGTTTTACTTTTAATTTAATCTTAAATATAAGATCCCAATTACTTTATCTTTCATATTTGTCTATTTTTTTCAAAGTACTCCTTGTAGCAATTACACATGATAAATATTCAATCAAATGGTAATTTTAACTAATATATGATTATTGGGTGTATTTTAAGGAAGACAATACCTAATTGTTACAAATTACTAACTCAGCAAATTTTTTTAATTTACTTAAATTAGTCAACTAGGTCTTATATTAAAAACAAAAAATAATACATGACAAAATTTTACGTTCCCTCGGAAAAGTCAAGAAGAAGAAAAAAATGATAATAAAACAAGGATAAGGAGAATCTAGTTATTAGGTTCAATGAATGATTGACAGTCCAATACCGTACGGAATATTAGTGGAGGAATATTAAAAGTAAGCTTCCATCCCCTTGCCAGGAGGCTTAATCTTAGAAGTTTCATTCTTAATTCTCGGGTGAGCATCAATATCAATTCCAGCTATAGTTTGAAGCACATCGTACTAATATATTGCTAATGAACAGTACAACTACATAATTATATATTATTTTTAAGAATGCTAGAATGTGATTTTAATTAGAACCATCCATCATGGTTTTGTTTGCCTTTCAAAAGGGGCAATCTATTTTGCAACTCTTCATAATCTCTTGTCCTTATATAAGAGCAATAATGGTTTGGCATCTGCCAGAATTTGATTCTTCTGGGTATGAATATTATTGTGGCTTAAGTGCACAATGTCGTCTTCATAAGCATATATGGCCTGGGCATGATCAAGTTTTGCGTGGGATTATCACTCTTATCAAATATCATTTGGCGTAAAAAAAATATAGCTCTGCATAATAGCAACATTTGGTGCCATAATGGCAACATTTCATGGTTAATTCCTTAGAACTTGTTAATGTAGAATATGAGCTAGAAAAGAGGTTCACTTAGTTTTGATTCTACATATAAGATTTCAATTGACTGTACCTTCTAAATTTTTTTGCGTAAAGTATATATCTTTATTGATTACATGTATTAAGTGAGCTCTTAATGAAATGGTAGTTTCAATGGATATGATTAAAAATGTTTGTTTAACAAAGTTAAAATATATTTGTTACAAATAACTAACTTAATTATTTTTTTAATATATTCACAAATTAATTATCTAATTCTTATATTAAGAAGTAAAGCTAGTATCATACTTTCTAAAACAAAAGTAAAGCAGATCTTCCTCATGCCATACTACTATTTATATACGTGGATTACCTCTAGAATATTATATCTGGTCTTAAATATAAAAGTTAGTTGAAGATTCAATTGGGTCCTATATATAAGATCTCAATCCATTTTATCTAATATATTTATTCATTTTTCTTCAAAATAATCCTCATCATGAATACACATGTTAAGAGGTTTCTATTCTAAAACATATGACTAACAAATGTATTTTACGAAAAATAACACTAATTTATTATAAATAACTAACTTAACTAATTTTTTTAATTTTTATAAATTAATTATTTAACTCTTATATTAAGAATTGACTATAATAGCAGTGCATAGCATAGGTAGCATACATACAAATTCTAATATCTTTCTCATTCAATGCTTCCGTGCTGTTTTGTGTTGGGACTTAAATAGTGAAATTTTTAATACTTCAAGAAGAGGCAATAAAGTGTTATAATCATGTAAACTTAAACGATTAAATATACATATTTTCCTTTTATCCTCTGTCTAATTACAAACATATGTACAGTGCACTTGCACCACTATGATTTCTAAGAGTTAATTAGAATTGGGGTATAAATTTGCTCTGAAAACTTTTACTTAGGAGTATTGGGCATCTAAAAGTTTTTTATAGGGTTTAATATTGTCCTGAAAGTTTAACTATTAACATCAGTTTCTTAACAAAGGTGGATTTGTTATGATTTTAAACTACTGAGGTAACATTGAATTTAAAAACTTTCAGGTACCTAATACTCTTAAATAAAAACTTTTAGAACAAATTTGCACCTCAATACTTAGAATTTAAGATAAGTCTTATGGCTTAAAAGACCAAGGAGACACTTACAAAGAAACTCAAAGAATGCCGCCAAGTCACCAGCCATTTATCAGTTCAGAAATTAAATAAGATTAAACTCACGTTCTAATCGCGTTATTATTAACTGAAGTAATTGTTTATTAACCGGATATCAAAATGGGATAAACCTAGCCCCTTGTACATACAGCATCACTGATAAGTTCAGAAAAGTAATCAATTAATTTATATATATTTATATATATAAACAAGAGACCTGAAATTTTCTGGAAGTTAGTTCAGCAATGTGTGGAATATATATTGTTGTGGAATATATTATTACAATTATAAAGCTTCCTTTTGCTTTGGCAGGACGTGGCCTCTAAAGAAAATGAGATGTCAACCAACAGGACATTTATGTACAAACGGCGGTGACTGAAGATTATAGTTTGAACGTATGGTTCTTACTTTTTTATACAGTACTTGATATGTGATGCTGCCTTCGGTACTTAATATAAAATTTCTTTTGATTTTTATTTTGATGATAAATATAACACTTCAATTATTTTGTCTCTATATTTATTTATTTTTTTAATATAATCCTTCTAATAATAATAATTTTAACCAATAAATTTGATTGATAAGGATATTTTAGGAAATATAACACTTATTTATTACAAGTAACTAATTTAACATGTTTTCTTAATCTACTCCAGTTAATTAACTAGCTTTTATATTTAGAACCAGAGATAGTACTATATATATGTAATCAGATTAAATGTTTGTAGTTTTTGCCCAGTTATAATTTAATTTTTAAATTTTAACTCAGTGTATTTCAGTCTTTATAGTTTAACCCAGTTAAAATTCAATTTTTAAACTTTAATTTGTTATATCTCAATCTTTATAGTTTTAAGTTTTAACTATTTTAATCTTAGGATTTGCAACTAATCTTTATCGAGTGTTAAGGTTAAAGTCCCCTGATAAGTAAATTTTTCAGGATTTAAGTTTGTGTTATTCTCTTTATAAAAGTGATAGTCTCAACCAATTAATATCTTTTGACTCTTTAATTCAACACGTAGCACCGACTTTCTCAATAATAATATAATATTATTAATCTTACGCAAAGCCCGCCTCTTCCTTGCATCCCTTGAAGGCTTGAAATATCACATGCGTGTATGTGTATGGGTCAACCTTTGAAAACACCTGGTAAAAAAAAAAGAAAAAACCTTTGAAAACACATATTCATTCACTTTTATGTTGTGCTGAACCCTCTCATCCAGTTGGTTATGCAAACCCCGTCACAAAAAGTCAAAACATTATAATACTATTATTATACTATCTCTGGTTCTTAATATAAGATCACGTTTGACTTTTATTTTAGTTTTAAATATGAGACCCCAATCTACTTTCTCTCTCATATTTATCTATTTTTTTCAAAATAGTCCTTATAACAATGATAGTTCTTGCCAATAAATTTGATTAGTAAGGATGTTTTAGGAAAGACAATATATATTTATTACAAATAACTAACTTAACTTGTTTTTTTAATATGCTCAAATTAATCAACCAGTTCTTATATTTAGGACCGGAGGTAGTACTACCTTATATCTTTAATGTTATATAACTAATTTGATAAGATTAAGAAAATTAGTTAAGTTGGTTAATTGTAACATATGCATATTGACTTTCCTAAACTATCATATTGAATAATGTGTATTGGAATTATCCCTTAATGAGAATGCCTTACAAGTTACGATTAACAGGAATATTTTAGAGAAAATATTATAAATTTGAGAAAAATGTAAATGGAAGTAGTCTTGTATTTAGAATCAAATCTAATATCCAACTAGTTTTTATATTAAAGAGTGGAATTAATTATTAAATTAATTAAACAGAGCATATGCATTTACGTGGAGTTTAAAATGTCTTATTCTCTTATATTGAGAATATATCATACGATATTGTTAATCTTGGAAATCTTATAACCTTTATTCTAAGTCATCTCAACCGTATCCATTGCCACCAAATAAAAAATGATTTGATCTTAGTTGATCTTGAAGCATAAGTCCGTTAATTATGATTAGGGAAAATAACATCAATCCCCAAAGAATGAAAGATTGTCCCAAAAAAATGAGTTTGTGATTGTTTATTGAATCGACATTTATATTATAACTTATTTTTTAATCCGACTATTATTAAATTGATCTTCAAAAATTAAATTGTCGGTTCCATTATTATTGAATCTTTCAGCTTGAAATTACTACTGTTTAATTTTCTGATTATATTATCGGTTAAAGCGTCACGATCAAGTAAATAAAAAACTAAGAATGAAAGATAAAATTCAATTCTAATATTCGATTGAAGTTTAGCGCTATTTTAATTTATCTTTCCATTTTTTCTTTTTATTTCTTATAATTTAATCAATTCCTTCCCCATGCATATTTCAACTCACGATCTATCAACTTCAAAGAACACTAGGGATACACAATTTCAGGTGGTCTAAATCCTAAAACACTTATCGATAATAATTAGATACTTTTTATAAAATAATACTAAATATACTGTGGATAATATATGTGTAGATTGTTTCTTCTACAATTTATTAACTATAATATTTAATTATTTAAGTTATTGTATTGACTTGTAAGATATTCTTAATAAATATTTTTATAAATTTTGGTTGATTCACGATTTAACTCTGCACGATCGCCTTGTCTCGCTTGATGTGCGAAAATGAAATCAATTGGAAAAAGAGATTTTGTAAACAAAAAGAAACAATTACAATGGACTAATAATACTTTTATTTTCTCTTGAGAGAAGTGACATTGGACAGTGTTAGGTTGTATTACTATTTTTTAGGTTCTTTTTGAGAGTTTTCCTTTTTGTTTTTAGCCTTTGGTGTGTGTATTTCCTTTTTTATCATTAATAAAATAGATTTTCTTTTGTCCAATACATATATATATATATATATTAACAAATGAATTTCTTCATGCTTTTCCAGTCAACATATGCCAAACAGGACCAAAAGTGCTAAAACCTTGAACCATCATCTTGCTTCGGGATGTTCCCAATCAGGAAGGGGGGAAAACGTCGTATGATTTTTTTTTGTGTGTATAAACTCAGAGGCTTTTTAATATATTTTAGATTTAAGATTAATCTCTATTTGATTAAGAACATTAAGGTTAAAGTTCTTATAACAAGTGTACTTTTTGAATTTGAACTTATATATATTATCCTATTTATGAATGTAAGACCACTTGTCATCTTAACTAATAACTTATTTGGTTAATTTAATTTAATACTACAAGAAGTTTTATCTTGTTAAGTGAGATTACTTATGAAACGCACATGTCATTATACTCTATTAATAACTAAATTTTTAGATCAATTTTCAATAATTTTATTGAGTATTCTCTGTTGACGTACTATTCAATATTTCTTACTCAAATGCTACCAAATATAATATATACAAGCAAGAAAAAATATTTGAAGAGATAAATGTTAGTTGTTGAGTTTGTAGAATGCCCTTTGGACTATTTAATTTAATTGGATAGATTCTATAAAGATCTAATTAACACTCATAGTCCTAACTTTAATTTAAAACAAAAATAATTTGAGCCCCCATGATTTATCGCCAATGAGCATACATGCGAACTGTTTTATTTTTTCCCTAAAATTTTGACCTACCATATATTTGAACTTATACTTACAAATATTATATAATCAATTTATATGTAATGCGCTTTTAGTGCCCTAAAGCTCATGTGATCAGCTTTTTAGCTCTTAACAAAAAAGAAAAAAGAAAAAAGAGAGAGTTCAGAGGACTCATGTGAGCACAATAATATGCTCGTCTCACTGAAAATAATAATAAATTTTCTTTAATATATCTTAATTAGGAATAATTATTATTGTTTCTCTTATATATGTATCCGTATAATAATTTATGATTATAAAATTCTAAATCCATCCATTGTTATAAATAAATAATTTAGGTGATGAGACACCAACGCGTTTGCATGATGGTATAATGGAACAGATCATCACAAGCTTAAGTGCCAAATACAAAATTCCAAAACCAATCACAAAATTATAAAATATATTAAAATGTAGCTTCCTATTCTTTTCTTCACAATATAATTAAAATTAAAAAATTCAGATTAAACCACCCTTCCTTCCGTCTTTCTCATTCCTACGCGGCCTCCCATCACAAATTGTCAACCTTATTCATCGCTTACAACTGTCTCCTCTGAAAATTCCTCTTTAACACTCTTTCCTTTCCTCTCCTCCTCCTCCTTCTTCTTCACCACTTCCCTCTATATATATACACACAATTATCAACCACTCAAACGACAAGAACATCGATATTCTCAATTCTCAAGAACAAGCCATTTTGATTTACTTCCATTACACAGTATCTTTCTTCTTCATCTCCAACCAGAAACTGGTTTTTTTCAATATGGGGAACTATGTTTCGTGCACTTTATCAACCCCGGGAAGCAAGAATTTGAGAGCGATCAAGGTGATCTTTCCCGGCGGCGAGATCAAGGAGCTTCGAGCTCCGATCAGGGCGGCCGAGCTGATGCTCGAGAAGCCGAACTTCTTCGTGGTGAACGCGCGTGCCCTTCAGATTGGACGGCGGTTTTCCGCTCTCAGCGCTGACGAAGAGCTCGAGTTTTCCAACGTTTACGTGATGTTCCCCATGAAGAGGCTTAACTCTAAGGTGACCGGCGCCGACATGGGCTCGTTGTTGCTCACGGCTAACGCTGCCGTGAAGAAGGTTAGTGGTGGGAAGGCGAGAGTCTTGCCGGAGAGTTACAGTAATAATAACGACAGCGTGGAGGAGAAAGAAAGTAATGATATGGCGGCGCCGTCGCCGGCGGTGAAGTTGGAGTTAGATGACATAGAAGAATTCTCGAGGCCGGAGTTCATGCACAGGTTATCTATGTGCAGGTCGAAGAAGCCATTGTTGGAGACAATAACAGAAGAACCTGTTTGTTCAAGATGAAGATCATCGAATCAAAAGCTCTGATCTCCTGAAGAAGTTGTGATTGGGGGTGGCATGTTCCATGGTAATTATGAGGGACACGACATCGTTTTAAGTTTCCTTTTTATTTTATTTTTTGGCTTTTGCCAGCTAGAAATATTCGTTTAATTACCTATTATAGGTGTTTTTCCCACCAATTTGGGGCATCACTATTGCTTTATAAGCAAGTTTTTCCATTTGGTGTGGGTTAGGAAAAAAAAGCTTGTTGTATTATCGTGGATGTAATTGTATGTATATTAATTTTTAATTTAATTAAAATTATCATCACATGCTATGTATCATTTATTGTGTTGGGAATTAAAAGTTGTTCCCCTGCAATACTCAAAAGCTGCATTGTTTTGCTTCTAGTCTAAATAATGTTTAATGTTTTATTAAAAAAAATGTTTTGTATGTTTACGTGTCATTTTTTTTTTTTTTTAACCAAGGACAAAATGATATTTGTAATAAATTAAAGTACATAAGTTACAAATACTTAACATTTTTATGTTGACAGAATTAAAAGTAAGAAAATAAGGTATAGAGAAATTATGAATAAGAGTTAGTATTTTTTACCAAGTGATGTTAAAGACAGATGAGTTATTAGAAGGAAATTAAAGTCTCTTCTCAAACTTGTATAGAAAGCTTGTCTGTAATAATATATAAATTGGTGTTATAAATCCATAGTAAGCATTTGCTGCAGAAAACAGACCGTACAAAAAGATTGGTTTTGCCGTCAGAATTCATTAAAGGGTGTCATAGCAAATAATACCATGACAATAATGGTATAAAGTAAAACTATAGATTCCAGATAATTCTGAATGTTGATTTTGTTTTATATCCAGTCCAAACTTTTAAAAATTGACTCTTAATGCTAAGCTGCCTTCTACTGAATTAGACGATATGAACAATTTTCTCTAACAGACGTGGGAAGTATTAAACCTAGTAGCATAGCACTTGTTGGATAAGCAGTATTATGCACCGCTTCGCCCTTCGACATCACTTACATTAGGTGATCTTTTTTTTTTCCCCTTTAATTTGGTGTGGCTTCGGGAAAAAATGGTTTTATATATACTTCTTTAGTCATAGTAATAAGGCAGAATAGGAGGTTCTTTTTTATTTATTTCACAAGTTACCTCATTAAATTTTTAGCATGCATATATTATATTGTTTTTTATTTATTGTAGTGTAAATAGTTTTTTATTTTTAAAAAGTGTATTTCTCGAATAGGAATAAAATTGAAAAGTTGCTATAGTTGAAATGAAACGAGAGTTAATACATGTTTTTTTTAATAATTTATATAAAACATACTGAAGGATCAGAGAAGTATCAATCAATGTAATTGCATGTATGCTTTTTTTTTTTTTTTGCGGTACAATGTGTGTGTACTAATTTTAATTTAAAACTATCAGAAGAGCTTTTTTTTTTTGGGGCCAAAATATTGTTTTGGGATTCGGGGGTGTTTGGATGAAACCAAACTATGATTTGAAGAATAGCTTTTGGAGAATAGATTTTGTGAAGAATAGATTTTGTGAAAAAGTGATTCTGAGAAGTGAGAGTGTTTAGATAATTGTTATCAGAAGCACTTTTTATATGTACAAATTACTAAAAAGAGCATAAGTTAATATGATAATTACATAAAAAATAAATTTTATGATATATTTTAATTTGAAGGAATAAAATTGTTAATAATATATTTTTTACCAATATAATTAATAATACATAAAATAAAATAATTAATATGTGTATATATTTATAAAATATAAGATTAAATATATTTATAAAAAAATAATTGAGGGGTGTTAAAGTCATATTATTATTGAAATATACTCTGACAGGTACAATCATACTTTCTAATTTAAGCCAAAAACAAAATGAACTTACTTTTCTTGAAACCATGGTTTTGACTTGAAACCGCGGTTTGTTAATTTTCCTCCCAATTTGACAAATTTAAGACACAAACCATGGTTTGGTCTTAAAACTATGGTTTCATCGTATTGTCAAACACCTCCTCAGTTGTTGTTCCGAGAATAGTCAAAAGCCACATAATTTTGCTCCTTTATGTTTCCCTTCAACCGCCCATGTCAAGTTTAACTTCCATTTCTGTCCTAATTATGAAAGAGATTCATTGAACTTATCATTAAAAAAGAAAAAAGAATACTGCAATCGGCGCCATTCAAGGAGAGGGCCATCTAGCTGGGGAGTTTAGGCTTTTCCATTTTCATCCAAGACATTGTTAACATAAAAGTTAATTTCATGTTTAACTTGATTTTATTTATTTATTTTAAATTAATTTTCATGATAATTATGCATATTAAAGAGTTTTTGTCTTAATATACATGATTAATAAGAGTATTTTAAGAAAGTAAATATCAATTTATTATAAATAACTAATTTAACTAATATTTTTAATATTTATAATTAGTTATCTAGTTTTTATATTAAAATAGAAAATAATATTATTAATATATATTATAAAATTTATATCATTAAAATTTTTGGAAAAATTACTATAACATTCTAAAAAATGAATACATTTACTAAAAATCTCATAATAACTGAGCATTTTGTAATAATAAATCTCAGTGTAAGAATTACTTTAATTCTCCCAAAAAGTTTTTGATCTGAAGTATTGGAGCTCATTCGTTTTTTTAGTTTGCAATTACCTTTTTACCCAGCTTCTCGTAGTCATGGGCAATTCATAACTGAAAGGAAAGTATTTGTTTGGCGCCATGGATACGAGTCCTCGCGGGAAGAATCCTGAACCAGAAACCGTTCTTTCTTGTAGACCCATCAGCCATTGATGCTTCGTCTGCCTTCCGCTCATTCACGGAGAAACACACAGCTACACAAGCTTCTTCCTTGGCTTCTCTTTCATCGCAAATGCCCAAATCCCAAACCCTAAGTTCGCTTGAGCTCTTCCACAGTGCTTTCCAACGCCTAAGGTCGTCGCCTCCCTCTCAGTCAGTCTCTCTCCAGCCCTCCCACTCCCCTCTTCCGCCGTCTTTCCCCCAGTATAAACTCATCCCCAAAACCCGGTTTTTGGTGGACGCATTCCGCCATGCCGGCGATTACTCTGTTGCCTACTTCCTTTCCCATTTACACTCTGATCACTACACTGGTCTTGGCTCTAATTGGTCTAAAGGCATTGTTTATTGCTCCAACACCACTGCTCGACTTGTCGTTGAAGTGCTCGGGGTTCCTTCGAAGTTCGTAGTCCCTTTACGGCTCTGTGAGCCTGTTGAGATTGATGGGTGTGAAGTCACTCTTATTGATGCGAATCATTGCCCTGGGGCTGTGCAATTCTTGTTTAAAATTCCGGGTGTTGATGGAAAGTGCGAGAGGTATGTTCACACGGGAGATTTTCGGTTTTCTAAGGCAATGAAGTCAGAGCCTTTACTTGCTGCATATGTTGGTGCCGATGCCGTATTTTTGGACACAACCTATTGTCACCCAAAGTTTCAGTTTCCTAGCCAAGAAGAGTCTGTAGCTTATATAGTTGATGTAGTTGAGAGGGCTGAAAATGAAAATGATGGTTCTATTGGAATGTTCTGTTCCTTGTTGCTACTTATGTTGTTGGGAAAGAGAAGATTCTGCTTGAACTTGCTCGTAGGTTTAAACGTAAAGTGCATGTGGATGCTAGAAAAATGGAGGTTTTGCGGGTTCTTGGGTATGGGGAAGGCGGGGACTTTACAGTTGATGACTCTCAAACTAATATTCATGTTGTTGGGTGGAATGTGTTGGGTGAGACATGGCCATACTTTAGACCTAATTTTGTTAGAATGAAGGAGATTATGACTGAGAGAGGGTACTCTAAAGTCGTGGGTTTTGTTCCAACTGGATGGACTTATGAAGTGAAGCGCAATAAATTTACTGTGAAGTCGAAGGATTCATTTCAGATTCATCTTGTACCATATAGTGAACATTCTAACTATGATGAGCTCAGGGAATACGTAAAGTTTTTGAAACCAAAGCGTGTTGTTCCTACAGTAGGTGTAGATGTTGACAAAACTGACAGTAAACATGTGGAGAAGATGATGAAGCATTTTGCTGGGTTAGTTGATGAGACAGCCAACAAGCAGGAATTTTTAAAGGGATTTCATTTTACATCTAGTGAAGGGGGCTTCAAGTTTGACAAGGATGATAATGATGCCATGAAGCCAGGGCAGGACATGGAGGCAGAAGTGAAGTTATTTGACAAGGGAGATGATAAGAGTATTAATCCAGATATTTCTCTAAATTTGTCTTCTACTCTTGAGGAACCTGACTTGCGGGATCCCACATCACTAAAGGATGAGGAAACAGAGAAGATCGGTCAAGAGATGTCTTGTTATTTGCCCGCATGGGTGACTCAGGGACAAGTTCTAGAGCTGATCAGCAATGCAAGGGGCAATGTGGTTGAAGCTGTTTCTAGTTTCTTTGAACGTGAAACTGAATTTCATGATCAAGTATTTTCCTGTCAAACGTCTGTTTCTGCATCCACATGCTTATCCGATGGCAGTGATTTGCTTTCAATAGCCCCCGTTGTTAGTAGTAAAACTTGCTTGAGTGTTGACATTTCACCAAGTCAAGACTTTAAGTTATCCGCCCCGAGAAATTCAGTAGCAAGTAGCATTTCTCCTGCTAAAAGGAAGAGAAATAGTGAAAGAAAGCTAAACAAGAAAGTAAAAGTCCATACAAAATCAGAATCAAGTGGGCCAAAACAGTCCAGGATAACAAAATTCTTCACTAAAGCCTTGCCTGACATCACCCAATCTGGTAATTTTGAAGCCAGTACTGATCAAAGCCCTAAAGATGAAAACTTGCTACAATTTGATGTTGAAAAAGCATATGAGGATGAGATCAACCAGTTCATGCAGATAATAAATGGCGATGAATCATTAAAAAGTTATGCTATCACAATAATTGAGAAGACGAAAGGAGATCTAAATAAGGCATTGGACATATATTATCGTAATCCTGGGAATTTTGCTGAGAATGAAAAATCAGTTCAACTTGAGTGCAAAGTGGACAACTCTTCGGAAAGGAAATGTGTGTCACAGGAATTAAGATCCACACCACATGATATTTCTGTGCGAAGCATATCCAGAGAGAGTGTAGATGCAACTCTTGTACCTCTACCACCTAAAGAATACAACCCTAAAGAACACGGTTTGTATTAATTTCTTGCTTTTCCTTTTCCTCTTTTCTGGATATATTAATTCAGGAGTTCTTCAATTTACTGATGCCAACTATGTATAAAACTGGCACAACAGCGTGTTGGAGAGATGGAGAGTCTGCGCCATATTTACATCTTGCACGAACCTTTAACCTTCTTGAGGATGAGAAAGGGAAGATAAAGGCTACTTCAATGTTATGCAATATGTTCAGAAGGTGTCTGCATGCAATTTTTCTATTTTATGGAATCATTGAGGTATTTATTTGCAATGGGCTGATTGACGAACATTATGTTCTATGGTGTGTACACAATACAGTTTGTTGGCCTTGTCTCCTGCTGATGTACTTCCTGCTGTGTACCTGTGCACAAGTAAAATTGCTGCTGACCATGAAAATAAGGTAGATTACTTCTTTCCATTTTTCTCAATTGCTTTCACATCTTTTCACTTAAATTTAGAATAATCCATGGAATCTCGAACCATTATTGTCTTAATATACAAACTTTCTCCCTTTTTCTTCTTTCGTATATGTTGTATTAAATTTTAGAAGTCTTCTCCTGCAATGGGGATTGCTTTGAATCCCTACTTCCAATTTTCATTCCCTTGGCTGTTCTTTGAATTGCGACTTTGCTTGTCACTCCTTTTTTTATGGGATTTTGAATGCACAGACCGTGGTATTTCTTTCAAGTAGTCTTCTTCATATCACCCTTGAAAAAAGTCATCGTCTTCATATCATTCTGCAGCTCTCAGATCTCTTATGTTTTGTTATGGACCTTGAGGTTTTCTTTGAAGCTGTAATTCATGGTTCAGTTTTGTTCATCTAGGAGTAGGAACTCGTGTTGATTTTCTAAAGATCTTAAACATAATGCAAATTTTATTGATCTGAATTATTAAGAAAAGTTTGTGCCGTATAATTTGTCATGCATTGAGAAAGTTCTTTTGCTTATTTTGACATTTATGTAGGAATTAAATATTGGTGGAAGTCTGATTACTGCAGCACTAGAAGAGGCATGTGGAACAACTCGATTGAAAATAAAGGAGATGTATAACAAATTTGGTGACCTTGGTTCGATGACAGCTTTGATGGATTTTAGTGTTAGACTGAAAATTTTCTTCTGAGGGCTGGAATAATTGTGGAATAGTTTCTTGTTAAAGGTGATGTTGCTCAAGAGTGTCGGCAAACACAGAGATTGCTCGCTCCTCCAACACCACTTCTGATTAAAGATGTTTTCTCTGCACTTCACAAGATAAGGTATGATGACTGGTCTTGTTTTACAATTTTTGGGACATGCAAACTCACTAGTACTATTTATTGACTGCTAAAAGGTCTTTTCCAGGTATTTAGTTGATAACCTTCTGAACATATATGATTTATAGGTGGGGTGTGTGTGTGTTATATATATATATTTCTATTTTGACTTGCGATAAATTATTTATTATAACAAAACATCATTGTTCAAACTTTGACCGGGGCCAATAAGTGGAATATTTTGAATTATATTGATTGTTGTTGCTTAAAGTGAAACTTTCATTTATAGTATTGTCATTAATAAGATTAAGACTCTAATTTACTCAGGGTGGTTGAACTTATCAATGAAGAAATGACTTGGGGCTTCTGCTTCAATTCTAAAAGTAGAACATCAATGCATGACCATGTCTGATGTATGTTCCATTTCATGTAAAATCTTCAAATTTCCTTTTACTTGAATACTGAAAATTATGATAATCTGAGCCTTTACCTTTCCTGTTTTATGTTTGTATCTTGCTATTTGTACGTGCCTACTCTTTAAATATTGTAGTGTCTCCACCGAGCAGTGTGCCCTTTTCTTGTGGTTCTCATATTGGAGTAAGCCAACATTAAAAGATGAGGTTTAAGGGGAAAAACCTTGGGATGTGTTTTTTCCCCAAATAATATAAAATTGCAGTGGTCTGATGAATTCCCATCGTCCTACCATAATTTTTTTCCCCTTTAGAACCACCATGTGTTTTATATTTGTCAATTGTATTATGTTTTTTTTTTTTTTTTGGGAGCGGAAAATGTTAGTTGTATTACTAAAATCATCTATGGCCATATATAATATAAATATTCTAGCAAGACATGCTATTCATTAGCCATAAAACGTATGACTCATTTCTCAAACTTTGTGCAATCCGAGAAAAGTAAACAAACGTAGTTATGGAAACAAAATAAAATAGGCAACAAAGAGAAAGTTGTTTCTATGGCAGACACCCAAGAGCATTAGGCATCTGCTAGAGCAGTGAAGAGCCACGACAAGTGACTCTTAAGATATAACATGCAACACAAGAAAAGGAACAGGCACTAATGCTATAGGTAACCGCAGAAGAAGACAAGATAAGAAATGCATATGCTGGCAATATGAGGATGTCAGAAACTCCTTAACCTCCGAATCCGCCCCTGCCACCTGTTCATTCTGTTTTGTTCTTCCATTTTCCCCCCTGCTGTTGGACATGGTATTACTCAGGCCTTGGGTGAAGGCTTGCTCAGCTGAGGCCTTCTCTGATATGGTTCTTATAAATTATGAATAATGTCAATGATGCATAATATACTAAAATGTTATATTTATTCAATTATCATGTATGTTTAACTATTTTTCCCTACTCATTTATTTAACTATTTTCATGAAGCTCTAATAATTTATGAACTATTTAGTCAAGTGTACTCATGTAGTACTCATCAGCTTACAAACAGGCAATGGAAGCACTCTTCGGAAGAAAAACATAATTGTAAATCTCATGTGCTCTTGTCGGGAGAAGGAGATAAAGTTTCTTGTTCGGACTTTGGTAAATATCTATAATTCTTTGAAATGCTACGCAGCTTTTTGTTTGTAAACTATGATGACACTCTTTTATGGCACTGTCTTCTTTGACAGTTAAAAATGTTGGCTGGTAACGTGGTCCTCAAACATTTTTTTATTGATTTTTTCCTGCATATATACTAGTCCACGTTTTCAGTTTAATTTCCTGTGTAGGTCAGGAATTTACGGATTGGTGCAATGATTAGAACTGTTTTGCCTGCTCTGGCCCAAGCTGTCTTTATGAATTCATGCCCTGCTTTACACCAAGATGGAACTGCAGAAAATTTGAAGGAGAAGCTTCAGGTTTATTCCATACCTACGGATTGGTGCTTTCTTGTTCCAAAAATTATCTTCCGCATCCCATTTCATGGATGAGCTTGTCTGCTGTAATGCAATTTTTTTGGTATTGCATAGTAAAGTTCTCCTAAGAATTAATAAACTACAAATAACATAGAAGATCATCAAATAATATAACCCTTTTTATCCCTGAACATATCTAGTTAAGGTCACTGAGAATTATCCATAAGCTAGATGGTCCACAGGTTTTTGCGACAGGACTGGCTTGCATTTTTGAGCAAACGAGTCTTTATTTTTTGTTCTATTATTCCATTTAGGAACTTTCTTTCCACCCTAGCATTGTGCTCCTTCTTTTTTCAATGAATTTTGTGTGTATCCATGTATGTTTTGCAGTGTAAGTTTATTATTTTAAACTTTTCATTTTCTTGCAATTACCTGATGCTCAAAATTATCAAGCATCCATTCGTAACTAAGAATATTGATCTATTTTTATTTAGGGGATTATGCTGACTTTTCTCTGCTTCTCTAGGGCCTTTCAGCGGAAATTGTTGAAGCATATAACATACTCCCAAATTTGGTAAGCACTGATATGGGAAAACTGAATCTTGCTTGCTCTTTTATATAATTTTTTTTTTTCCGGATTTGGAATTGTAGTTTTAATTTGCTCATACAACTATGGTCTAAATTGGTTCATGTAATGTCCTGTCTCATAAACGTTCATATTTTTTCCTCATATTGTTTTTCTGTAACCCCTTTTCAAGGGAGGACTAAGTAGCCAATTGTTAAATGTTGGTGCCTCCATTTTTGAACACCTGTTATTGAATGTGAGAAAGGAAAAACATAAGTTTAAAATCACCGGAATCGATGCGAAAATTATTTTATATGCGAAAAGTTGAAATGATTCATTGACTAAATTTCTGTATCTGTACATAAACAGTGCATATATACAGATATAATGTGCATGCGCACATGCATCCATGTGCATTTGAGCATGTGTGCGTGTTGGGTTGGTTTGTATAACAAAGTATTGGAAATATAGACACTAGGAGATGTTTGGATTGAGATATGAAATCCTAAAGTGATTCTTTGGTGATTACTAACACTCTTTATCAAGTTGATGGAGGATTGATGTTAAACATCTCCAACACAAATTTAGAGGTTGCTTACCTTCATAATGCCCCATGTGTGTGTGTGTTTGGTGAATTCAAAACTCTTGAGGATAATCTAGGCAAGGTTTTTAGAAGCGATACATTTTTTTAGTCAAAAGAAAGTATACTTGTCTCAGAATGTTAAGCAATGCTATTTACTCTATGCAGGATCTTCTAATACCATCTCTAATGAACAAAGGCACTAATTTTTGTGCTTCAAGTTTGTCAATGGTTCCAGGAATACCTATCAAGCCTATGCTTGCAAAGTATATATTCTTACACTTGTTCAGTTTGACTTATTATCAGATTTTATGGCTCCAGGAACATCCTCTTCTTCTTCCTTTTTTTTTTTTTTTGCCCCAAATGTTCTCTGGACAATGCCAAGAATACTTATTAATGCTTTTGCATTCTTCATCTCTGTTTGTTGTAGGATCACTAATGGCATTCCCCAAGTCCTGAAGTTATTTCAAAATAAAGCATTTACTTGTGAATACAAGTATGTCCTATTCTTCATGTAAATTCCTTCCTTATCTATGTATGCTCTCCATTTTCTCTGAATTTTATTGTTCAGTGCATAAAATATGACATGGAAGGAAGCAGTATTTTGTTGGGGTATACTGGAAATAGGTTTGAAATTTTGATCACTGTGGTTTATTTGCTTATCAATGTTATGTTCATGTCAAAGAAATATTCTCACCTATATAGCAATTGAGTTGTGTGACGGTGACTAAATAGACTAGCCATGAATTGATATGATAAATCTTTTAATGTGTCTGCTGCACAGGAATACCTGTGAAACTTCATATAATTTTGTTGAAAAGAAACTAAAGATTATATTGTAACTAGTTTCCATGAAAAGTTTTGTGAAATGAAATAGGAAAGGGTTGTTGGCGCAGGAGAGGCCTGTTGGAGTGTTTTGAGCTCCCTCATTCAGAATAATAATCTGAAGCCTCCAACTAACATGCTGAATGCATTTATCTGGTTTGCAAAATAAGTGCAAGTAAAATTACAACACTTTTGTGCTCATCGGTGCATAATTGAGTTCAATGGAAATTGTGAAATAGTTTCTGATGCATTGTTACTTATACATAGATACAAATAGTTACAATCATGCATTTCTTCACTCACTATTCCCAAGTTTAATCAGCCATATTTCGTGGTTCATGTGGTAGCGGTGATGCCAT